>NW_028324303.1:18121491-18386491 GCF_058129835.1 Hydra viridissima
ATATGGTTTTTAACTGGGCTTACGGGAACGGGATTTAGAAGGGATTGTGTTCTGGTTTCCAGACGGGTCCCGTACGGTTGAAAAATTAAGCAAAAATATTAATATGGGCCGCATGTGGTGATTATAAGGGCTAAGAAAACTGGGATTTTTACGGGTTTCCCATTAGGGACCCATCTGGTGAAAGTAATAAGCGGAAAAATCTATGCAATCAAACCATTATCGCCATTTGCAACTTACCTTGGGCAAAAAAGTTTTTACAATATAACGTATAAATTCAAGTTATAATCGTTTTCTCGTTTTATGCTTTTTATGAAACTCTATGTAAAATGTTGTTATAACTATTTTTATTTTTTATACATAAATTTTTCTCTTTTTCTTTCTTTAGTAAAAAGTTGAAAATTTTACAAAGTTTTACATGCAATTTGAACAATTAATACTTTAAAGAATTCATTTATATTTACGTTTATGAAAAGTAACGCCACAAGGAAATGCATATAATATTATAAAGTTGACGTGAGTGTTTTCATTATTGTCTTAATTCCTTGCGGCATATATTCTTAGAATCATGAATGGTTTTTGAAGACCATTGAACGTTTTTCTGTAAATCCAAAAGTGCAATTTAGTAATATTTTATTCCTATATAAAGGAGATTGCGGAGTATGGATTTTTTCTACTGTCGTTTACATTTTGTAGCAGAGAAACTTACTGTGTAATTTCTGTACTGTGTTACTGAGTAAGATGTTGTATGCAAATGTTGCATTCGATGAAGAAAACAATACCGATTACGTACCACTAATTTGGTTAGTGAATGCTATGAGTGAAAATGTGTTATCAAAAATTTCATCTAGAAAATCTACAGATTTTTATTGGTCTCGCTGGACAAATATGAAAAAAATAGACTTAGATAAATCAATATGTCAAGAACCTGAGGTTGGATGGCTTAGGTTTTCAGGAAGAATTTTGTCAACTGCAGGTAGTTTATATAATATTGTCAAAGATAGTAAAGTAATAATTTTAATAATTTTTTATAAATTTGTTTAAGCATTTAATCATAATTATTGAAATTTGAAAATGAAATTTTGATACATCAATAATTATCATAAGTACTTTTTAAAATATAGACACAGAATCTGAAGCAAAAGTGAAATGCAGATATGCAGAAGATACCTCAAATGTTGATGAAGTATATCAAAACCAAAAAAATAGGTATATAAAGTTACATAACTTTAATTTAACATACAAAAGGTGTTTATGTTAGTGATACTCCGCTTATGTTTATGTAACTGGCTTAAAACTTGTACATTTATGAATCATTAAAAGTTCAAAAAAAATAATAATACTTTTGATAATTAGCCAATCCATTAGAGATAATCAAGAAAAGCCTTTAGAGAAAAGTGAATAAGATATTGTTTTAATTTTTGTTTTGATAATTGTTATCTATTATAATGTTAGGTTCCAATTAAATATTTGTCATTTATAGATTGCATAAAAATTTTTATGAATATTATAGCTTGCATTGTCAAGGTTTTTCTGTAGGAGAAAATTTTAATTTTTTATAATATTTTATAGTATATATATATATATATATATATATATATATATATATATATATATATATATATATATATATATATATATATATATATATATATATATATATATATATATATATTAGGGTATATCATACTTGACCCAAAAATTAATTTTTCAGAATTTTGACTAGCACGCTTGGATTCCTATGTATTTGGGTACGGGGAATTCAAGTATAATGATATTTTTGCAAAGTATTGATGTCTAGCTACCGGGAAACTGGTTTTAAAATTAGCTTTTTTTTAAAAAAAATAGTCTTTTATAACTAAAGCTTAATTTTTAAATGTTTTTAGTCAATTAATAATAAAAATTAAAATAATATTAGGTAAAAATTAAACCATTTGTTATAAAACACAAAATTATCATTTAGCTTCCAGGATTCTTGAGCCAGAATGCACGGCTAGGGATTCTGCCCCCCCCCCTCCCTTCTATCAATATTAGATAGTTTTATTATGATTATAAGATCAAGATATATTACAATTAGTATATATATATATTTATGCACGCACTGGTAGGAGATAGAGTAGGTAGAGTAGGAGCAAGGTGCTTAGTTGCAAAAGCCCCCTCCCCTTACACTTACTCAAAATACTAATTCAAATTATAAATCTGGCTGCCTTAATTTTTGTTTTAGCTCCCCAAAATTCTTATAAAATCAACATTAAAACCAATTATTTATTTAACATTTAATGTTATGCACAACAAAGTATAAATAAAAATCAAAAATACTAAATTAGTAATTACATAAACTACTTAAAGTCTTTTCTTGATTTAAACAAAGGTATTAGTTCATGATTTCGCAATTGAGTTCTTATAAAACCATCTCTTTTATCCCAACCACAGACTGACTGAGCTGCTTCAGTGACTAATTTGACTGCTCTCTTGCAACTTTGGGTATGTAATGAGTATAGAGGTAGCTGCAGGGGAGAAACTATCAATGCATTGAGTTGGGCTAACGACATATTTGCAGTGAAAATTGGTTCAGTGATGACCTCTTTTTCCCAGTCGATAAGTTCTTTGATGTCACAAGCATCAAGGTTTATTGTTTGCGGAACTTTAAATGGTCTAACATCTGTTGAGCCAAGTTCACTTCCGGCCCTAACTGCCAATATTATGTCGACGGCAAATAACCTTTGTTCTGAGTTATCAGAACAGAGAAGTGAGACAAGTATATTCTCAGGATGAGCCCACCAAGATTCACTTTTGAGATAAAGTTTAGATGCTTCTTTAATTCCTATCATCTTGCTTCTGCCAAAGTTGAAACAGTTTTAAAAGATGACAAGAACCATATTTAATGTCATGCTTAACTTTAATCTCAAAGAACATTGGAAAATAAACCTGAGTCACCCAAGTTGCAAGCAGTCTTAAGATCTCTGCATTATCAGGTTCAACATCATGTTTACTCATATAGAGAAGCAGGCATCTCATGCCACAAGTAAGCCATCGACTGTGAGACAATCTACCACATTTAAGAGCTGCCACTTCAGGATCGAGCTTTCTTTTCAATATTGCATTTAAATACTTCCATGCGACTAAACTGTCAGTGCTCATTTGCTTTAAGAAATCTTCACTTATAGTAACAAGAGGCTCCAGAAGCGGAATTGGCATAAATTTAGTAATTCTTTCAAGATTTTCTACTTTGAAAAGCAGTTTACCTACTGCTCCACTCCATCCTTTATCTGAAGAAGTTGGTCCATCAAGTTTTTCCATAATATGACGGAATGGAAGCTCATTAATGAGAAGCCAGCAAAAAGATCTAAAAAGTTTTCGATTGAGAAGTTCTTCCACAAAATGAAGCATTCCACCTTTCCATCCAGACATTTCATTTGTAGTATCACTGCCAAAAAGTTGGAGATTAAGATCTTTACCTCTTTCCATTAACCAGTCGAATAATCCATTAGCACATTGCTTAGCTGGTTTAGATATTTCTGACTTAGGTTTTGGTGTATAATGAGTAAGGTAGCGACCTCTAGGCTCTTCTGTCACTGTTATATGATTTTCTTTGATAATTTGTTTTCTGAAGGTCCTTTGGTTTTATCATGGATAAGAACTAAAGTTTTATCTTTTCTACCATCAACAAAAATTCCAGTAATTATATTTCTTTCACAGTCGAAATTTTCTTCTACTCTGGAATACTTCATAGCACACTCTTTGGCACGAAAAACTTTCATACTATCACATATGAGATTTTTTTTATCTTCAACAAGTTTTCCTGCATTCATAATATCTTTCAGTAGACCATTAATGATAGCAGCAGTAGCAGTCGATTATACACCAAATCTGATAGAGGCAACGGCAGCATTACTAATATCAAGGTAGTTTTGTTTAACATAACTCTCTTGATTTTCAATTGTCGAGTCCTCTTCGCTATCACTGACTTTATCGCTATCACTGACTATCACATCATTGGATTTATTATTAATTTCTATTGTAACACCCGTACTTTCATCATCAAATCTAACATCGGTTGGATAAATAGAGACTGATGATTCTAACTTATACTTTGAAGCTTCTTCACGTTGTTGCGAGAGTCTTGCTTGTTCAGTTGACTTGCGTAAGCATTTTAGCCTAAGTTTGGCAGTCTCTTTAAGATCAAGACCAAATTCTTGCATACATGAAACACTGCCTTGTTTTTCTCGCTGGGTTTTTATCCAAATAAGTTCTTTTTTAGGAATTCTTAAATTTAAGTGACATTTGCAAAAGCTATGAGCACCGTCATCACAAGATTCGTTGCAAGGGGCATCATTATCACTGCAGTAAACGATTCTGCATTTGCAAAAAGCAATATCTAAAAGTTTATCAAGTTTAGGTTCCCAGCATTTTTTGTTTGCCTTTTGAGATTTGTGTCGAGCTATCTTAGAGAATGCAGACCAACTTCTATTAATTCTTAGTACTATTGCTTTAGTTCCACAAACTATGGGTTCTTTAAATTCTGTGTTGGAAATAAGCCACCGTTCTGCAACTTCATTAGCAACATTAGAAAAATTTCTTGCATTGATATGTTACGCGGATTTTTTTCACAGACTAGTATTCTGTTTCGCTGCAGATCTAGACATCGCTGCAAACAATCACGTAATGTTGGAAATTCAGTTTGGAGAAACTTTTTAGGACCTCCAAGATACTCACTTAGTTTGGTGTTAATCGATTTTCTGGTTTTCTTGCTAACTGATAATGCCATTTTTCTTTTTTTAATATATTATGAATCTGGAAGATATAAATACAGCAAGTATAGCAATTAATTTGAAATAAAATCTAAAATGGTAGTTATAATATTTTCAAAGTATATTTGAATATTAACTGATACTTATACACAAAATAATATTGTTAAAAATTTGAAGCATATTATAAAAATTAAGCATAAGGTTTAACAATATTTTAAATAATTATTATGTACATTTATAACATAAACAGTCATCATTTAGTAAAAAAACACAATATTTTTGAAAATTAAAAACGTTTTCCCGGTAGCTAGACTTTTTTTTTCACCAAAATAAATTATACCATTCAACTCAGGGTCTAAGAATACATAGGAAAAGTGACATACTGAATGAAAAATAAAACATGCAAAAGTATGATATACCCTAATATATATATATATATATATATATATATATATATATATATATATATATATATATATATATATATATATATATATTTCATATATATGAAATATCAAAGGGAATAGATAAATATCTAGACTTAGAAAATGTCAGAATTAAACAAGCTCTACGTATGTATAGAGTGTTCAAGGGGAACCGAAAATCTGTCCGATTTAATAAAAGTCCGACTTATTAAGGGTTCAACTTAACAGGGTATATATATATATATATATATATATATATATATATATATATATATATATATATATATATATATATATATATAATTTAGAGCCTTTAACATTACTTGCAGGTTCTTGTGCTAAAAGGGAATGTGGTGTGCATTGATATGAAACTAATTTACTTCATTAACCCCCTTGAATGTTTAAATTATTGTATCATATCCCCTAACTGCCTTCTTTTTTCTAGAGTTTGTAGATTAAGATAAGTTAGACAGGCTTTTATATATATAAATAAATAAATAATAAATACATGGGTTTACCCACAGCTACTGTGTTTTGCCAGAAGTTGGCAAAACACTTGCTCAGCTGTACAACAAATTAAACAAAACTAGAAATTTTAATAATCAAGAGTTTTCTGGTTTTTTAATTTTAATAATCAAGAGTTCTCCATTCACCATTAAATATGGTTTTCATTAAAAACAGTTGTGTTTTTTTTTATACTGATGGAATTTAGAAGTATATTCCAAAGTTTAAGACCAAACTGGGATAATGCTTGATTGCTGAAATGATTATTGTATTTTGTTTCTTTTAGTTTTAGTGTTCTTTCTGACATAGAGTATTGAATTAAATTGCATAACGACGTTAGTGCTTCCTGTTTAATTGATTTCTGCATTATTAAAACGACCTTGAAATATATTGTTTCTCTAATTTTTAGCCAATGCAAGTTGTTATATTCTTTGTTATTTACTTGAGTTTCTATTCTGGTGTTAAATTTTGCTGCACAATTCTGAGCAGTCTTGCTGCACAATTCTGAACAGACTGCAGTTTTTTTAATAGTGCCTTATCAATTCCAAAGTAGAGGGAGTTCACAATAATATAGTTGTGAAAATAATAATGAACATACTATGGTGCACAGATCTTTATGGGATAAGAATTGTTTTATTTTGGGTATTTTTCTCATATTGTAACAGCTTTTAACAGTCTTATTTATTTGTGTTTTTAAAGATAAATGATTGTCGAGTATCACATCTAGACTTTTTGCGGAATCAACAAATCAAATGCATTCCTTGTTAACAAAAGTACCCTTAATAATAATATCTTTTTGAATGTTAGGTGGTGCCATAATTAATATTTTTGTTTTTGATTGGTTTATGAATGATTCACACATCCATTTAGAAATGTATTCAAGACATTTTGGTATATCCACAACTAGATATTAAAGAGATATGGACCCAGGACTGTACCTTGGGGTGCTCCATATTTTACATTTTGGTTAGATGAACATAAATTACCAATTTTAACTTTTTGGGTACGGTTAACTAAAAAAGTTCAAATAAATCATTGGTTAATTTAAGTAAAAGTGTTTCAGTCGAATAATGTTATTTGTAGATAAGTGTTTTTACTAATTTATAAATATATATATGGGCCATGGCATGACATTTTAGTGGGGGACCGAAGTACCAAAAAAACCTAAAATACTTTTTAAGTTCTTAGTGAGAAAAAATATTATATGAGGTCCTTTTGAAAAAGTCAAGGGGGTCTTTGTCCCCACCCACCCCCACCCCCCGTTGTTGTGGTTATTGTATATATATAGTGTATGTATATATATATATATATATATATATATATATATATATATATATATATATATATATATATATATATATATATATATATATATATATGTGTATATATATATATATATATATATATATATATATGTATATATATATATATATATATAAATATATATATATATATATATATATAAATATATATATGTTTATTTATTTAAAAATATATACAATATCAATATAAAATTATAATTTATTTATCAGTAACTAAAGAAATGTTATACATTTACTATCACAACAATTTTTTATCTGAAGAATGTTGAGTAGAGAGTTTTATAATATATTAAATGAATAAAACCAGGTGTGTTACCTATAAAATTTTAGACTAACAGTTAAAAATTATTTTTTACAGTTTATATTGAAACAAGAAAAAGCTTCGAAACGAGAATAAAACGATGGAAAAGCTTCCAATTCGCGAAACAACCGTGAAATCAGATGATACGCGATTAAAGAATGGTTAAAAATTCTCTCAACTTTGACATTGTAATTTTAATTGTTATTTTGTTTGAAACAAACAGTCAAATCATATACAGTTTTATTTTATCTGTAAATTATAAACGTAGATTTTCAAGATTTGCAATTGGCAATCTTTGTGGGAACTATACGGGTAACCCAGCGGGCATACCCATATGGTCCCAGCGGGCATACCCATCAACCCAGCGGGCATACCCATATTTCAAAAACAATGCAAAGGTTCGATTTTACACTGGTATAAGTGCAGAAATTTTTATCTGGCTATTTGAAAGAATTAAAATCCATGTCAAAAGCTTTTCAAAAAAATATCCTCAGAAGACCATTTATTGCTTGTTTTAATGCGATTACGTAGAGGATTTATTATAAAAGATCTTGCTTTCAGGTTTTCATTAATTTATGGTTTGGCATCAAAAATATTTAGATGTTAAATTGTTGTTATAGCAGCTAGGCCTAAACTTTTAATAAATTTGCCGAACCGAATTACAATGAGAAAAGTTTTACCTCGTTATTTTTATAATTTCAGAAGTTGTATTTCAATTATTGACTGCTTTGAAATATTTATACAAAGATCCCTAGGACTAAACTCTAGGGCTCAGTCTTGGTCATCGTATAAAAATAGTAATACAATTAAATATCTTATAAGTATAAGATATTTAATTGTATTACTATTTTTATACTTCTGTAAGTTTCTGTTCTAAAGGCTGGGGTGGCCGTGTTTCAGATAAACAGGTTACAATACAATCAGGTTTTCTCAACATGCTTGAAACTGGTGATCTTATTCTAGCAGACCGAGGTTTCCGAATTGAACAAGAAGTCGCAACAAAAGGTGCAATATTAAAAGTTCCAGCTTTCACAAAAGGAAGAAGTCAACTCTCTGCTAAAGAAGTAGGTAAATCTAGGCAACTTGCTGATGAAAGAACTCACATAGAGCGAATTATTGGACGCTAGAAAAAATTTGACATTTTGAATTTTAAATTACCTATAACTCAAGTTGTTTTATTAGACAACATAGTTTTTACTATTTGTGGACTTGTAAATAT
Source organism: Hydra viridissima (assembly GCF_058129835.1). Taxonomy (NCBI): domain Eukaryota; kingdom Metazoa; phylum Cnidaria; class Hydrozoa; order Anthoathecata; family Hydridae; genus Hydra; species Hydra viridissima. The sequence goes on from NW_028324303.1 coordinate 18,130,011, forward strand.
GTGCAATAGTGTTGTTGTTTAACTGAAAAACTGGGAAAATGTTTATTTTATTTTTATTTTTGAATCTTGTTTTTTCTCCTTGAAAGTTGGGCAAACCCATGATTTTTTGGGTGCATGTTTTATACTGACACACGACATGTGGTACCATTCAATTTTGCAGTTTTGACTATCACATTCAATCATTGGATAAAAACTTGGTTTCTAGCAAAGACAGTATTTTTTCTCTTCAAACTCATTTTTTGGGTCTTTTTTTCTGCATAACAGTTCTGGAAGTATCACTTCTATGAAAACACATTTAAATTTTTCCAGTAATGTTTTAGAAAAATTGTCATCTCCTTTGACTCTTTTTTGTATGGAGTAATGGACTTAAAAAAGGAGATGCAATAAAAATGTATCTCCTTTTTTAAGTCCATTACCCCATACAAAAAAGTCACAATAAGTTCTACCTGTTACATATATCTGATGCTGCATTTGATAGTAATATTTATGTTCTTTTTATATGTTGCCATAAATATCAATTGGACTTCCTTTATCCTCTTTCCATCCATCAAGACCATTCCTGAATTTAAATGGGCATTTAATTTCTAAAACTCCAGCGCCATGGCAATTACATTCAACAAAGCCATCAGGACTTGCTCCTAAAAACAATTTTTCAATATTAATGTACAATCCAGCACCAGTCAAGCGAAAATTTTTGTGCTGCTAATAAAGTGTTGTAGCACTTCCTGACGTGTTCCTCGTTTTTTTTACCGTAGTTTAGAGCAGGTAAGCTTGATATTTGTTTATACTGCATTATTTCATAAATAAAATTTAATGATGAGTTTTCAATATCAATGTAAAATGCTTGTTTTGATATTGAAGCTGCAATACGACCTGCTCTATGTAAGTGTCAAATTTTATTATTACTTTGTGTCATAGTAACCATAGCAAGTTGTTCAAATTGTTTTTGATAACTAAATTTTTTATATTTACTAAAACGCTGTTTTGAAATATTTTTAACTTCGTCTAAAGAGTTAACAATTTAGTACAAATTTTTTGTCAGTATTTGTGATGAATAGGTCAGTGTTTTTTGAAATAAATGTTCAGTATTTGTTGGTCAGAATAGATAAAATTTTGGGTCAGTATTTTAAACAAATGGTCAGTATTTCACTTAAGTTTTGTCAGAATAAAAATTAAAATTGGACAGTATAAAAATAAAATTGGTCAGTATAATTATTAAAATTGGTCAGTATAAAAATTAAAATTGGTTAGTAAAAACAGATGTTGGATAGTAAAAGCTTTATTTATACACTTTTGAAAAATATTTGATCTCCAAATATTTAACAATATGAAAATGTGATCAGTTTCTTAGTAATGCTTTAGTAGCTTTTTTTGGTCTCCCACGTTTTCTTTTTTCACCAATAGGAATATCTTTTGCTGCCAGTGGGGGTTTACAATACTTCATTCGAATTGCAAAACCAACAATATGTTTGCACATGAATTTCTTAAAGAAATCCCTACAACTACATACATTATGTGACCAATTTTCTTCATTGTTCATCATAGTTAAGGTCCAGACCTTAAAGCTTTTTGTTTAAATTGGTCAAAAGTCTCCTATTTCTTTAATGAAATCTATTACTGTCTGAGTAGTTTTTATTTCATCATTTGCAGGAAAATAATATTCAGTTGATTCACCTATTTGCTTGGATGAAATTGATTTGTTGGTCTTGGCCCACCGATAACCTTTTGTCCACAAATTTAGTGTAATTGTTGGTTCTTGGCTGTATTTTTTCATGTTTGTTGAATATTCATGTGATCATTTTGCAACCATCTCTAACGCAAACTCTTTAAATCTTGAGAATGGATGCCTTTCCCTTAAGGTATCTTCATCTTTTACTACTCTATTAAAGGACTCAAAAGCATTATAAGTACTTGGTGTGAAATGTCTAAAGCCTTCATACCAAGTTTGATGAGAATTCAGCCATTCTGCTTCAAAGTACCTAGAAAATTCTGGTTCAAGTGTTTTCCATTTTTTCAAAAACAAAACTGAAGCTTTCTTAAAGATCTCTTTATTCTGACTTTTTTGCAATGCTTCTATATCCTTAATAAGTTCATCTTGATGAGTTCATACCCTCCCTGGTTGATTTTAGCGAAACCATAAGAAATGCTTTCAAAAATAAACTTGAAATCTGCAGTTTTTTCATTGGAACATATGGCCATTCCAAATGCATGAAAATGGCAACACAGGGAACCCTTGCCAATTTAATTTGTACGTAGCATCAACATGTCTTTTATTTTTTCCTGAAGCTTGACATAAGAGTCTTTTTGTTGATAAAAAAATTCGAAATTTCGAATTGTCTTGGACATCATCGTTTTCTTCTTCGACATCTGAACCATCAGGTAAATTTTTTTGTAGTTTACCAAAAAAGGTTCATCCTCACTGTTGGGAACATTATTACTATCTATGCACCATTGTTCTAATTCACCAAGAGAAATTGATGTACTACCATATTTTTTCTTTTTGTAAGCAGTTATATAGTTTTTAAGTTGTTTCATTTGGATTTGGTGGCCAATATCCAAAAGGGTTCTTAAAATTCTTTTTGGTTTCATAAGCTAGTCACACATTTTGTTAATTTCAGTCTTGAAAAAAATTGGGATGGCTTCTTCGGACATGTTGTTACTGTCATGTTCATGTCCATTTTCAGTTCTGTAAATGATTAGATTGTCATTTGCTGAATCAAATAACAGATAAACTGCAGCATCACATAGCTCTTTGAGTCTTTCAATGGCTTTACATCTATAGTATGTTTTTTTTCCATCGTTAGTATAATAGGAATAATGATAACTCCATTGACCTTCTACTGTTATTGCTTAAAAAATATTTGAGAAGTAAATAAAAAGAAGAGGAGGAAGAAAGAGAGAGAAAGAGAAGAAAAGGAAAAGAGAGAGAGAGAGTAATAGGAGAGAGGAAAGAGGGGAGAGAGCAAAACGCATCTCCTCTCTCTCTCTCTTGTCTCTCCAAATAAGCAATTAATCTATATTTTTGTAGACCTAGCTGTCTGATGACTTAAAAACTGTTTACCTGCAGTTGCATCTTTCTTAATCGGGTATGTTTCACATCTTATCCATTTACGTTTTCGTTTCTGTTTCCTTGATTTCAATGATGCTTGCTCTTCTATTGTCTCAATATACTATATATATATATAAAAAAATATATAATATATATAAAGATATATATATATATATATAAAATATATAAAAGATATATTATATAGATAGATATAATATATATATATATATATATATATATATATATATATATATATATATATATATATATATATATATATATATATATATATATTATATATAAAGATTTATTATATATAAAGATTTATTATATATAAAGATATATTATATATAGAGATATATTATACAGTAGCGTCCGAAAGTAACTGGACAAACACCTTTTTTGTCATCATTTCTCATTAAGTTAACATTTTTAAATGGAATTTCGCGTAAGCGTGTCAAATTATACTACAATTATGAAAAACAAAACAAAAATTCCCTTTTGGAAGTAATTACTTAAAATTTTGCTAAAAGAATGGCTCAAAAGTAATTAGACAAACTAAATTCTTACTATGTTGATATAAATTAGACTATTTTAACTTCTTTTTCTGAAGGCAGATTTTTATAAAAACATTCAATGATTAATAATTTGCAATGGGGCATAATAAATATTTAAGCGAGGCAGTGAAAAAGTTAATTGTACAAGCATCTAGTAACGGTAAGACTGTGCGACAAATTTCAATAGATATGAACATTCTGCGATCAACAGTTTGTTATAAATTAAAAGTTTTTCAACTACGGAGTCATTTCCAAGTTTCAACAAAGTCAGGACGCCCGAAATCAACAACTTTTTGCCAAGATAATATCCTAACTAAGATCGTCAAAGGCAGATCCGCGCAAGAGTGCTAAAGAAATTCAAAGAGAATTTACACAGTCATATCAAATTTCTTGCTCTTTTGTAACAGTAAAGCGTCGATTAAGACAAAACAACCTTTTTGGCCGTCTCCTGTTAAAAAACCTCAATTGGAAAGCAAACCAATGGTCGAAAATGCTATGGAGTGATGAGTCAAAGTTTAATATGTTTAGTTCCGATGGTATTAAATATGTTCGACGTCCAATAGGTCTTCGAAATGATGTTAAGTACCAAGTTCCTACAGTAAAGCATGGTGGTGGTTCAGTAATATTTTCGTCATGTTTTAGCCATGATGGAGTAGGTCCAATCTATCGAGTTCAAGGCATTATGTACCAAAATATGTATAAAGGAATAATCAAAGGTATAATGCTGCCACATGCAAAAGACAAAATGTTGCGTGATTGCATTTTCCAACACGACAACGAACCAAAAAACACCTCCCAGCTGGCCACGGAATTTTTAGCTCGTATCTTGGAATGGCCGACACAATCTCCGGACCTGAACCCAATCGAACATCTTTGGGAACATATTGATGTAATGGTATCGTTGCGGTAAAAGGTTTTCCGACGAAGTACTAGGATTATGCACAGATTATATACATTATGTAACAGAATATAACACTATGTAACATTATGTATATTGTTTAACAGAAATTTTCATAAAATATGCTGAAAATTTATCCTTTTTTGAGAAAGTTTTTTTCTAATAACTTGATTTTGCCTCAACAACTCGAACTAAACTTTTGAACAGTTTCCTAGCCATATTTCACTCTGCTTGACTGTGGCATTTTTTGTGATTAAAGTTATTTTACTAAATATTGCATTTTTAACAAAATCACTTAATATATGAAATATCAATAAATCCAGCACTTTAAACGTCAATATTTCAGTTTCTAAAGATTTTTATTTTGAAACTGAAATATTGACGTTTAAAGTGCTGGATTTATTGATATTTCATATATTAAGTGATATTGAAAAAATTCTGAGGGTTAAACTAAGTATTATATTATAATAAACAAATTCTGAAAATTTATTATGTAATAAAGTTTCGTTAATGAGAAAATGTGTTTCAAAGCTTAAAAAAATACATATTGCCAAAAAAGCAAAAGTAAGAAAAAAATATATAATAAGAACATAATAATTATCAAGATGCACCAGGGATTTAACTATCACTTGTTTCTTTTATTTTGTTAAATCATGGTTTTTGATTGTATTTTACTGTTTTGAATTCATAAAAACTCAAATGTTCGATGGTTTCTAAGGCGTTGTTAGGCAATTTATTTTTAACTGTCATCTACTATTAAATCAACTTTTACATCATTTTTAAGATTAATTCTTTTTGCATATGTTGAAGGAATGATTATAAAATCAAAATACCAAAAAATAAAAAAATTGATTTTTTTCAAAAAACTTACTTATTTTTAGTTGTGTGCCACCTTAATTCGGCGCCAGTATGTTTAGTATGTAATGAATCTGTTTTAGTGTGCCAAGAATATAATTTAAGAAGGCATCATGATTCAAAATATCTAAAAAACGTAACCAATTTCTCGACAAGTTAGGGAAAATAGTAATAAATAAGTTTATAATAAGTTCGTTTGACAAAAAAATGGTTTATTAAAAAGAGGCAATATCTTAACAGTAAATGCTACTGTTGCAAGCTATGAAATTAGACTCTTTAGTTACAGATTCTTAACCATTTAGTGACAGGGAAAGATTACTTAAATTTAAAATTATTAACACCCCTTCCCTCCTCAATGCATTTTTGTGCATTTAGTCGGAAAATTTTACCCTTTTAAAGAAGTTGGCAAATTGCGAGGTTAGAATTATTTTGTTCTATCTCCAAATTTAAACGTTGAGAGAAAGTTTTTGATTTTATTTTTAAAAGTAAAAAGTACTTAAAATTTTAGCTTTAATTTTCGAAGAAATAATAACTTATGCTTTATATAATCTATGCTTAAACAAATTATTTAGAAAAAAAATTAAAAAGTAAAGCTTATTTTAAAAGTAATCATTACTTGCTAAAATTAATAACTCATTTTCTCCCAACTTTTAAACTGGGAGATAAAACAAAATAATTCTAACCTCGCGAAATGTAGACCTTTTAGACCAGTCAGCCATTGAATTTCAAAAAACAAGAACCTTATTTTTTACTTCGCAAAAATTTTATTTCTACCCCACCACGTGACACCTACTAGCTCAATGATTAAATACTGGTGTTTTTTCCAGGCTGGAAAAGAAAATAAAGACTGGAAAGAAAACAACTTGTCATTAATTAAGCTGTTTGTAAAAAAGTTTATCAGATAAACAAAAAAGAATGCAAATGTTTTAAATTACTGAGAATTATAAGTTAAAAACAAATTTCAGTTCAATTGAAACTCTTTTAACAAAACATTTGATAAAGAAATGTTTTTTATTATTTCTTTTCTTTAATAAAAACTAACTGCTTCAATAAGCTTGGAGCAAGCCGGTTCATTAGCTCAGTATCAATTAAACCGGTTGAACTAAATAAGCATTCTGGTGGCATCGATATCGCTGGAACTGAAAATATTACCCGTGCAATTTGTGTCAAAATCGGGAACAATTTTTGATTAGCTTGGAAAAATTCGATGGCACTATTTTCGTAACTCTGAAAGTATTGCAGACTGTAATCGTTTATTTCTTTTTCAAGTTTATCATTGTTTTCAATTAAATTACAACATGATTTATCTGTTACTAGTTCAATTAAGTTGATTGGCTTTCGTCTTGTTGTTGTTAACTAAAGTATTTGCAAACGGTGGCGTTGACGATTGCTGAAATGTTTTTATGATATTGTCAGTTGAGCTGCTTAATGAGTTTAAAGTTTTATTTAACCCTAAAAGGACGGGAAAAAAAGTTATGTTAAGAACGGCTGGGGTATTAAACTACCCCAACTGATAATATAGGTTTTTATACAAAATATGTTGAACTTTTTAAATTAAAATACGTGCTTTTAACAGAAATATTAAATTTCTCAATTTTTTTAAAAATAAAAGTGATACTTGATACAATTTATTTAAATAAAAACAAAATATATCTTTTAAATAAGGCAACTATTGCAAACAATTTTGCTATTAGTCTTGCGACCAGAACGACTGCATGATGCACATTGCAGACGGGTTTTTCTGTCATGAACACGAGGGCACATATAGCATCTTTTTATGTGCTGCTCTTGATTTGGTTGACCTTGATTTAATAGGTTATCTTGTGCAATTACTTGGCGAAGATTATTATTTGCAACTATTGGTGGAAGATCATTTGCATCAAATTTTTTAATAAGACTTTTTGATAATTCTTTTAAAAATTCTCTTCTTTTATGAGAAGCCCCATTTTTATAATTTGGGTGAATTAACAATAATAAAATCAAAGCATTGTATTCTGCAATATCCAAAATATTACAAAACATTGTAAATGGCCATCGGTTACTCTTTCGGCGACTCGAGTAGCACCTGACAACCTGGTCTAACGTGTCAACTCCACCTATATATTGGTTGTAATCTAGAATAATACGTGGTTTTTCATGATGGTCCATAACAATGTCATTACTGTGATAGAAGTTTGATAATAATATTACTGCTTTGTTTTTCTTAGGTACATAAGAAACTATAGAAGAGTCATTTTGAAAACCAAAAATGCTTGAGTAAACTGGTCGATGTAAGGCTGGCAAGAACTTTTTTGGTACCTCTCCTTTATTTTTTTAATGGTGCCAGTATCGGTCATTTTACGTCCTAGCAATGCCCGTGCAAGATGAATGTTTGTAAAAAAATTATCAGCTTTTATGTGTCTACCACTTCCATTTCAGTGATCTGTTAGTTCAAGAACTACTCGTGTACCTTGTCCAACATCACGTACTCCATTTACTCTACCAATATATGGTTGCAAGTTTATGCAGTAAGAGGTTTCAGCATCACATAATATCCATATCTTCATTCCATACTTTCCTGGCTTAGTATGGTATAAACATCTTAAATGGACAACGTCCTCTAAATGTAACTAGTTGCTCATCGACAGTAAGATATGCACTTGGATTATAGTTGCTCTTACATTTAGTAATAAACATTTCCATTATATTTCTTAAAGGTGCAAATTTGTCTTCAAACCGTCTTTGATTTCTTGTTTCTCTCTCATCAAATCGAATGCATCGTCGCAAGTTAACAAATCGATCTCTTTGCATTGAAGCTGAAAATATTGATATGCCATCTAATCTACTCCAAATTTCTTTTATGCTTTGATTTTTAGAATGGAACACTCCAGCTAGGAGGAGAACTCCAATAAACTCATAAGCTCATTTACCGTCGTGTCAACCCATCCTTCTAGTTTTATTCTATGAGCTTTAGCATTAGGGCAGTTGACAATAATTCTAATCATTTCTGGGGTTATAAAGAGTTTAAAGGCAGTATCCACACTTTGGCCGCAAACCAGAGCTGCAAGCCTTGTTGGGCCAGTTGGTTGTCGAATAATATTGTGTGCACGTGGCTGAGCAGCATCTACACGTGGAAGTTTACTCCAAATTTCCTCACCATTCTTTGAGATCATGTTTTGATCTAAAATGTGATTTTCCTGAACAACTTCTTCATCTTTTTCATCAGATATGATAGCATCTGATTCATCGTTAGCTGTAATATTATCTTCTTCATCATCTGTAAGGTTTTCATCAGCTGAGTCATCACTTGAAGATAACTCATTTAAACCAAAAATAATATTATTAGTCTCGACTGCAGCATTTCTTCTTGGGCGACTCATTATATTAATTATGTTTATTCTAAAAAAATAGTTTAAGTGTTTATCAAACCAAATATGTGAAAAATATATAACAAACATTTTAGGCATTATTGTTTTGTATCAATAATATAAATATTTTTGACATAAAAACAAAATATATGCAACATGAGCACACAATTGTTGTTACAGTGATTGTATATATATAATGAATATATGGTATAATTTACTCATAAAAAAGATAAGTAATACCCTATACCTATTAAAAAATAACTAAAACACAAGCAAGTGTTAAACTAAACATAATTTATATAACTATTTATTGATTCACTAACTAAAAAATGAGAAAACTTGCATGGGGTATAAAAATATCCCAACCGTCTTTAACGTAAGTAAATTTTCAACAAACAATATTATTGTCAATTGATTAGTAAAACAAAAACATTTTACACTAACAACTTCCTTAAATGATAATAAAAGATGTACTGAAGTGGCAGTTTAATACTAGAACTACCGGCAAAAATTTATACCTACTTTTACCAAAACCAGTCAAAATGAATGGTTGACAAGTACCAAGTAATTGATTTTGCTAAACATTTTTTTTATGGATTGTCTCTATAAAAATTATTAAAAATATAATCATCTTTGATATAGTCTAGACTTTAAGGCACCAGTCATTTTGACTGGTGCCGGTATAAATATAGGTATATAATAATAGGTATAGCACTAAATAATTGTAATAGGAATGCATATTAAAAAAAAAACAATTTACAAAATTTATTACTATCAAATATCTAGAAAAGTCATGCAGTTGTTGTAAAAAAATATTTATTTGTAATGGGTAATTTTCTTGCTTGAAAATTGAAACCAGTCATTTTGACTGGCTTGGTAGTTCTAGTGTTAAATAGACAAAATTTGTTGATGTGGCAGTTAAAAATAAACCCCTCTGGGATAGTAAAATACCCCGCCGTCCTTTAAGGGTTAAACAATTATATCAATTTTTTTGGATTCTTTTAGATGTATTTCATAAAACGTTTTTATAAACATTTTCGCATTTGTAATGCATTCATATCTATCGCTTTTGATAAACTCAAATTTACGAAATTTGAAATCAAGAAAAGTCGCTGCTAAGAAAAAGTCATAAGCAAAAATGTATTTAAAATGTCCTTTTAGAGACTGTGAGAATGTACTCTGCGATGGAGAGTTTAAGACATTTTATCGTAATGTAATTTAGATTTCATGGTATAGAAATAAGAGATAAGAACAGGTTGTGGTACTTCTTCAAATTGGCGACGAAGATAAAAGAAAAGTAAATTGAATTAAAAAATAAAGTTAATGTTAGACTTTTATAAACATTGTAGTTATCCATGGCTATAAAAAATCTTAATTTACCAAACTTTCCACCATTTTCATGTAGCGAAGATGCGAGTAAATTGTTTTCTAGCTGGAAACGCTACATTAAACGATTTGAGTTACTTTGCAGTTCACTAATAATTACAGATGACAAGCAAAAACTTTCGTTACTTCTCACTTTAATTAGGGATAACACTTACGAAATTTATGAAAACATTATACCACAAGATACGCTAATCACATACCAGCAAGCTGTTGATGCTTTCAATGAACATTTTAAACCTCAAGTTAACTCGAGCTATGAAATTTTTATGTTTCGCAAAATGGTTCAACGTACAGACGAGACCACTCAGCAATTTTTCGTTCGATTACACGAACAAACACTTAAATGCGAGTTTGCTGATAAAGATAGAGAAATTAAACAACAAATTGAGCTTAGTACAAACATCTCAAAACTACGGAAATACAGCTTCCAGAACCCTAACAAAACTCTACAAGAGTTGTTAACTATGGCAAAAACATTCGAATTGATGGACAGTCAAATAGAAGAACTCGAGAAAGAAACGATAAAACAAAACGAAGTAAATACAGTAAAGAAAACAAGTTTTCCTCCAACCAATAAAGTAATGTTCAAAACACCACGTGAGATAGAAAAGAGATCGCAGAAAAGAATTTGTTTTCGATGCGGGAACGAATTTCCACACACTAATATATGTCTAGCTTTGGAGAAAACATGCTATTCCTGCGGGAAAGTCGGGCATTTCGCAACAGTCTGTAAAAGTAAAAAACAAATGGAACAAAATACAACAATACAGCGAGGTAAAAACCAAAGAAATGAACAAATTTATACAAAACCACTAAATATAATTTGTAAAGATGTCAACGAATCCGAAAACAATTATTCAGAGCTTAACCAAGGAAATTTGTACTCAGTGAACAATAAAAAAATTAATGATGCAGTCGAAAGCTTCGAGGTTACGATTAACATAGAAAATATACCAATAACCGTTCTAATAGATACCGGAGCTTCTATAAATATCCTAAACTTTGAAACATTTGAAAAGATAAACAGTTCCCTTAAAAGACCACTTCGCCTACATAAATCTAAAACTCAGATTATAACTTACGGAGATAACAATCCAAAACTAAAAATAGAAGGACAGATCAACGTAGTTATAGAAAGTCAAACAAAACTCTTTCCGACTATATTCCACGTGATCAAAACCCGCCACAAAAACCTATTATCTGGAAACGACGCTAAACTATTAGGTTTAATACAATTAAATAAAGATCTCGCGCATACTGACGTCAATGAAAAACCTTTAAACAAAAACCAAGGAGAACAAAAGACAGGACCAAATAATTGTGGCGACAGAAATCAACAAATTTTCCATTCCATGCAGAATATTAACAAACTAATCAGTGCTCTCCTTCTTAACGCTCCAAAACGATTACAACCACTTATAAACTCATACAAAGATTCTGTTTTTAGCGGAAAAATAGGAAAACTTTCTAACTACCAAATAAAGTTGAAAATTAATGAAAGTATAGCACCAGTCGCACAAAGAGAAAGAAGAATCCCTTTTGCACTAAGAGAAAAAGTTAAAGATGAACTTACAAAGCTTGAAACAGAAGGAATAATTGAAACGGTAACGGACGAAGCGACACCCTGGATAAGTCCAATGGTAATCGTTCCAAAAAATGACGGCAACATACGGATTTGCGTAGACATGCGAGCCGCTAACAAAGCTATTGGAAGAACGCGTTTTCCAACTCCAACTCTAGACGATGTTATTGTAAAATTAAAAGACTCAGCCGTCTTTTCAAAACTAGATCTAATGAAGGCATTTCACCAGCTCGAACTTGCGCCGGAATCGAGATCAATAACTACTTTTCAATCCGAAACTCAAATTAAGCGTTTTACAAGACTTAATTTTGGAGTAAACTCTGCACAGGAGGAATTACAAAACGCTTTACGAGAAGTTTTAAAAGATATTGAAGGAACCTTGAACATTGCCGACGATGTTTTAATATTCGCTTCGAATACAAAACAGCATGATTTAATATTACACAAAACATTAGAAAGATTTAAAGAGAGAGGTTTAACCTTAAATTTTGAAAAGTGTATATTTGGAAAAGAAAAAGTTAAATTTTTTGGTTTTGTATTTTCAAAGGAAGGAATGCAACCAGACCCAGAAAAACTTCAGAATATCAAGAACATGTCTATACCAGAAAACACTAAAGCTCTTCAAAGCTTTCTCGGACTCATGAACTATTTCAAACGTTTTATTTTGCACTACAGTACTATTACTTACCCTTTGCGTAACCTTCTTCATAAAGATTCGTCATGGAACTGGAACTTTGAGTGCCAGCAAGCATTTGATAAACTAAAAAACGCTATGACATCAGACTCGTGCGTTGGATACTTCGATTCCAACAAAGAGACTACAGTCTTCACTGACGCAAGTCTTGTAGGGATATCAGCAGTTATTGTACAAAACACACCAAACAAACAAGACTTTAAACTCATATCCTATAATTCAAAAGCGCTATCGCCTGTACAACAGCGCTACTCTACTATTGAAAGAGAATGTTTAGCTATAGTATACGCCTGCGAGCACAACAAAACATACTTGTTTGGACACCCCTTTAAAATATACAGCGATCACGAAGCTATTGTAAAAACTTTAAACAACCCAAATGCTACAGTACCACTTCGCATTGAGCGTATGACCTTACGATTACAAGGGTATTCTTTTGAATTACACTACATCCAAGGAAAAAATAATATATCTGATTATCCTAGTCGACACCCTGTAGACCCTTGTGACCACAAAGGGCTAGAGAAGTATGTCAACTTTACTGCTGAACACGCATGTCCAAAAGCCCTTTCACTACTAGATATTCAAAGGGAAACCAAAGCCAATCCTATTCTACAAATACTTACTGAGTTAGTTGCCACTAGTACCTGGCATAAACTGTTACATCCGAAATGTCCTCCGGAAATAAAAAAATTTCAAAAAGAATTACTCGTTTACCATAATATTCGCCAAGAACTTACAGTAAATCAAACTTCAGACATTATCCTAAAAGGAAATCGAATTGTGATTCCACGTTCACTAGAAATTACGGTTATACAACTCGCGCATGATAGTCACATGGGACTAGAGAAAACTAAATCACTACTTAGACAAAAAGTTTACTTTCCGGGCCTAGACACTAAAGTAGAACAGTATATCAAACAATGTGCAATTTGTCAGGCACTTAGCAAACAAAATCCACCAGCCGAACTATTAATTACACCAACACCATCGGAAGTTTGGGACACGGTTAATATAGATTACCTTGGTCCTTTACCAAACGGATTTTATTTGGTAGTCCTCGTAGATCAAACATCAAAATTTCCGGTTGTCGATATTATACATAATACATCTGCTGACCTCCTTATTGATTTTCTACAGAAAACAATCGCAGTATACGGAATACCGAAAACAATTGTTAGCGATAATGGACCACCTTTTACTTCATTCAAAATAAAAACATTTTTAAACAGACTGAATATTCAGCATAAACGAATCACGCCGCTTTGGCCACAAGCAAACTCACAAGCCGAATCCTTCATGAAACCACTGAATAAAACAATACGAGCGGCACACATCGAACGAAGAGACTGGAAAAAGCAGCTGTACAACTTCCTGTTCTCCTACCGTACCACACCCCATTGCACAACCCGAATACCACCATCCACACTTATGTTCAATCGTGTTACAGGTTTTACAATACCTTCATTTCAGACAAGGGTCGATGCAAATATCAATGATCAAGCCAAGAAGAGACAAGAAAATGCTAAGTTATACAGAAAAAAATACCACGATCTAAAATACCACGCAAAAAATCCAAACTTAAATATCGGTGATACAGTACTGATAAAACAAAAAATAGGTAACAAAACTATGGCACCGTTTGAGTTTAAACCCTACACAATTACGGCAAAGAACGGTACAATGATTACAGCCAAATCCCCCATTGATAACTCGCAAAAAACTCGGAATGCTTCACACATGAAGAAAGTACCAATGGATATACAGTTCAATCCGACACCAATTAAAGAAGAGGGTGATGAGGAATACTCCCATAACGACTCGATATCTCCAGAAAATGAAAGTACACTAACAATGCCGACACAACTAAGAAGCCATTTTCAAGAACCGAATCAAAAGACATACCCAAACAGAGAAAGACGTCCTATAGAATTATGGAGAAAGTACTAATGCATACAAAAAACAAACAATAAAACATTTCATTTACAGAAGAAGGGGAAGATGTGAGAATGTACTCTGCGATGGAGAGTTTAAGACATATTTTATCGTAATGTAATTTAGATTTCATGGTATAGAAATAAGAGATAAGAACAGGTTGTGGTACTTCTTCAAAGAGACCTTAACAATTCCTTTTGAAAAGTCTTAACTAGTTCTGCAAAAATGGGTTGCGATTCAAGTATTCTTTTTAGTAGAGAATACAATGTTGGAAACAGAAATGTTACTGTAACATATTTCTTTCCGCTAAAATGTTTTGTTAGCTCTTTAATTGGGTGTAACAAATCACATAAACCAACAATGTGCCTGCAGGATGCGATTTCCAATTTGCCTTCGTTAATTTTTTCAATATCTTTAACTACACTTTCCGTAATTTCTTAATTAATTAATTTTCCATTACCATCGTAATCTTTTACTTCGTAACGCTTTGACCCATTTTTTTATTTTTTTTAATTACTGCAGAGAAATTTATTTACTGCAGAGAAAATGTTTGCACCTGATTCAGTAGCTAGTGCAAAAATCTTATTACTGATTGACCATTCACTGAAGATTTCGTTTAACGTATTAAATAAATATTCAGCTGCTTTCACTTCAAACATAAACCTAAGATAAAGTTGATTTTAGATTGTCCGTAATTGATGGAATTGGTTTCTTACTCACCGTATTTATGCATGGCATTTTGTAGCTTTTGTTTAACTCACTAACTAAATTTACAAAATCTTGATGACGTACAATCGAAATCGGCTGATCAGTACCAACAATAAAGTTCACCCATAACTTGTTTAATTATTTATGACCAGTCTCTTCAAAACCATACTCATTACCGCTCTCAATATCGGATATATTGTCATCGTTGAGTGAAATTGTTGATTTTTCAGATATTTTTGAATTAATGCAATGATCAATTGATAAATGGAATTGCATTGAACTTGTCGAACGGTAGTAAGGTAGAATTTTATAACATATGCTGCATTTTGTTTGATTCTTTTGGTCTATTTCGAAATATGTCCAAACGAAGCTTCGTTTTCTTTTTCCTTTCTTATTAATAATAACGAACTTATTTGTTTTTGACATGTTTATTCAAACTAAAAAGCAAGTAGTTTTTTTACTCGTACGCATATAACAAATATTAGTAAATTAGTTACTTATGTCATTAGTAAATTTGTAAAACTTGTTAGTTCACTTAGGTTACCGAGCGATTAAGGAGGTTATTACAACTTTACTTACATTTTTAACAACTTGAGAGAAACCAGCCGTTTAGCTTGCAACAATGATTTCATATACGTGCGTTAGAGGCCTTAAGGGATTTGCATATTATAACTTATAAGTATCATAATTATATCATTTAGGAAAAGCGCACGAATTTTAATGTAAATTCTAAATCTAAAGTTTAAACTTACTTCATGCAATTTTAAAATTAAAAAGTGTTTAAACTAGTGTTGTTATCGACTTCGACTAAATCGATTAAATCGACTAAAAGTCGACTAGTCGAAAGTCGAAATTAGTCGACTTTGAAAAATCTAAGAGTCGATCTAATCGACTTTAGAATTTCTACTAATCGACTAAAAGTCGATTTAGTCGAATAATAGTGCTTATACATGTATTTCTAATATCTTTTTATTTGATTGAGTGTTATAAATCTTTTAAATTTTATTTTGTTACCAAAAGCAAATATGACTGTTGAATAGAATGTAGTTTTTTCAGAAAAATAAAATATTTACCCCCCCCCCCCCCTTTCTTTCATATTGTGAGGAGGGAAGATGAAGAAAATTGTAAGCATCATCTTTGAGTTTTACCCGACTCAAACACGCTACATTCGAACGAGGAAAAGGGCGAGTCAACCAAAAACACCAGGTGGACACACATGTCTAATGACATAAAAAATGAATGAGTCCCACCGTTGATGATAAAAACTGCTTTCGCAAACACGACTTGAAACACAATTACATGATTTTAATTAGTAAAGTTCTAGAAAGTTCTGTAGCCACTCTGATATAAAAACTAATATAAAGAAAACTAGTAAAACTTGTTTTAAAGAATACCATGACTCAGCAGTTGAAAAAAAAAGTACTGAAAGAGTTTAAAGAAAAAGAAATCTATTGTGTGGACGAGAATTCAAAAAAAAATTTGCGGTCAGATAGAAAAGGAACGATTGAGAAAATCTTTTAGATTTTTTTTAGATTTTTTTTGAGAGAGATTTTAGTAGATTTTCTTGAGCCCTCTCTTTTGAGAGATGTTTTCGGGAAAATTTTGATGGAGTGTTTTAAAAAGAGTTTTTGAAGATGTATTAAAAAAGAGTTATGAAAGACTTTTAAAGAGAATTTTAAGAGAAAGAAAAAGTTTTAAGAGATTTTAAGAGATTATATGAGAAAAGAATTTAAAAGAATTTAAAGAGATTTTGAAAGAGCATTTTATGAGAAAAGAATTGTAAGAGATTTTAAGAGATTATATGAGAAAAGAATTTAAAAGAATTTAAAGAGATTTTGAAAGAGCATTTTATGAGAAAAGAATTGTAAGAGATTTTAAAAGAGGATTTTATGAGAAAAAGATTTTTAAAGATTTAAAGAGAATTTAATGAAAAGAATTTATGAACAATTTAAAGAGGAACTTATGAGAAGGATTTGGTAAGGAAATGTATGAGTAACTTTCAATTTGCGTTATTATAAGTATTAATGTATTGTTATTTGTATGAGTTAATATTAAGAGAATATATATATATATATATATATATATATATATATATATATATATATATATATATATATATATATATATATATATATATATATATATATTGATGAGAAATAGTTGAGAGTATTTATCAAGAAAAATAAGTAAGAGAAGAAAAATCAGTCGTAAGTATTTTTATTTTTGTTTTCATTTTGAGTAAGACAATATTATTATTATTATTAATATTTTTATTATTGCTTTATGCATTAAAAAAAAAAAAAAATTGTTGTTCAAAAGTCTGATGCTCCTATCGCTCTTTTACCACATCTGCGTTACACACTGACAGTCCTACCTCACATTCTATCACTCTCTATATTTGCGCTCCCAGCCGGCATCTTCACGTTGTTTCAACGTTGATATTTGGTTGAAGCATTGTTTCAACGTTGGTTAACCAAATCACAACGTTAAATTAAGGTTACTACTTAAACGTTGTTCAGTAAACGTTTTTTTCAACGTTAATTCAACGTTGACAAAAAAACTCCGCTGTTAATTAACTATGCGTTGAGTTGGTGTTTAAAGTAAAAAAGTAAAGCCCAAAAAGTAAGTGAAATAATCTTTTAGTATAACACGAAATTGGTTAATAATCTTTCAGTATCACACGGAATCGGATAAGTTTCCATTATTAAAAGTTAAATTCTCTTCCGGTATTACATCTATTTCTTAAAGTTATTTTTTTTTAATTAATGGGCTGAGAGGAAGAGCTATTATAACCTTTTCATGGCGCTACTGCAGTTTCTCCCCCCCCCCCTCTTTTTTTTTTTATGATCGATTCTGATAGAAAATTTTATGCTGATTCAGAAAAATATAAAAACATAGACCTAAAAATCAATGGAAAGTGCTCTAACCCAGCCGGCACACAACGTTGTATTAATGTTGTATTTACGTTAGATTTTAAGTTAGTACAACCCCAGCAAGCATATTCACGTTGAAAAAACGTTGAGAAAAGGTTAAAATTTATGGTTGAAAAGCCGTTAATTTTTGGTTAAAATGGAAACGCAAATCTACGTTGAAACCAAACGTTGAAAACAAACCACAGATCAACGTTATATTAACGTTGATTTAGCGTTGGTTTAACGAGCATTTCTTATATGTACAATAATGTTATTGCGAGTAGAATATTCTACTCACAATAACAATATTGCATAGATAAGAAATATTGTGCGGGTGATAAAAATCATTGTATGTGCTATTTTTTCAAAGTTTATCCAAGTCTTTACTAATTCAAGCTAAATTGTGACCATTAACAAATTGTATCAAATTTCAATACAATATAAAGACTGCAAAAGTTGATTTTATATATCTTATTAAAGTTTCACAAATGATCTGCCCATTCATCATTTTGTAAATGCAGATAACTAAACTGTAAATGAAAGCAAATAAAACCACAAAGATAATTTAAACATTTATAAAACAAAAAATTATACAAAATAAAAATTATTTGGAAAACGATCTTGATAAAATCATTCTTGATCATAAATATCAACATCTTCTGTATCACCTTCTGTCATCACCCTCTCCTCTTGATTTGATGCTCGCTTTCCACCATCCAAACGATATGGTGCAAACTTCAAACAATCTGCAATATACCGTCGTACATCGTGTTTTTTTATCTTAAAACATCGGGTAACTGCATCTAAATGAAAACAACTTATTAGCTTTTAACAGCTATAAACGATGTTCTAAATTGAACAAAAAATTCAACAAAAAAAACTTTTTTCTGACTTGATCACCTTAGTTTTCCAAAACAACCTGTATAAGTTGTGTGAAACATGACATAAGAATACAGATAAACATGGATGAATCTGTCAGGCAGAGGTCTCAAAACATTACAGTAAGATATTCCTGCATTTTACAAGCATTAATATTAACCTTCACATTGCTAACAAGCGAGTGTAAACATTTAACGATCAATAGTATGGAAAAAACAACTTAATATTGATCCAATTTATCCAAGATAGCAACTCTTTCGGATAAGCATACATCACACAAATAAAATATATATTAATGTATGTATGTATGTATGTATGTATGTATGTATGTATGTATGTATGTATGTATGTATGTATGTATGTATGTATGTATGTATGTATGTATGTATGTATGTATGTATGTATGTATGTATGTATGTATGTATGTATATATATATATATATATATATATATATATATATATATATATATATATATATAGACACACACACACACACACCAATAACTCCTCTGTAAATATTTAAAGTTTGAAGTCCTATCTTTTTTATTTGTTTTGCGTTAGATCCAGTCAAATTAAACTTTGCTTGCAGTTTATTTGCCATTAACCTGTAAAGGCAAAATAAATTTCATTTAAAAAATACAGTAAAGACTATATTAACTAAATCATGATAAAATTATGCAATAAAACAACAATGGATATCTCAATTAAGATTTGAAAAAGCACACATGAATACAACTGAGTAGTTAGTAGACAGATATGTCTAAACATGTCTGTTTATATTTGATTTGAACAGATATATTGAAATATACCTGTTTAATACATTTGTCACACATTTTTTAGCGCTGCTCTCACCAAGTCTAGAAAGTTCTTTCACCTGTAATTGAAAAGTAATTTTACAGGATATAATATATATTGAAACCTGTGCATATATATGGGTGTGTGTATGTATATAAATTCTTCTAATAACTTGAAAACACGCAAATCATTCAAATTTTATAAAAATGGCAGACCTCTAGTAAAAAAAGAATTCAAAACATGAAAATGTTTTGAATGTTTCTTATATAAAATTTAGAATAGCTCACGCTGCCTTATTTTTCATACCCAGTTCATATAATTAGTTTAAAACAATTAAAACCTTACAAATGATTTAAACTCTTTAGGGTTTGTTAACCCTGCATCAAAGTTAATTAAATCTGCAAGCTCAGTAAATGGTTGGGGAAGATGATAAACATAATCTGTATTTTCTTTAAAAGTATGAACTAATCTAAGCCTTGTATTGATCTGTTCCAACTTTTGAATTACCATCAATTGAAATGCTAAATATGAAAAGAATAAATTGATTTCTGTGTCAAAAATCTTTATCAAACTAATGTTCCAGCCTGCATATCAAAGCATCAGACTTTTTCAAGTTATCAGCAATCTAGAATGACACTGTTGTGTCATTCTAGATTGCTGATAACAAATAACAATACAATAAAACAACAAAAAAACTGGCAAAAAAGTAAGCTTAGAAACTATATTACCTTTATCATCATTGTTGTTTAAAAAGACTTCATCACGTACACTTGCAGAGTCTTTTCTTTTGGCAAAATCAATGGGATCACTGAAGATATCATACAATCATTTTCTGGCTCAACCACAGAATCACTTCTTTGGCTATTTTTCGGCATGCTAACACATGAACTGCCTGAAAATGATTTAAGTGGTAAACAACCTAATATAATTTTAGCAAAAATAGATGCTATTAGAAAAAATAAACTCACAAGGACAAACCTTATAATTTTTATGAATATTTTTTTAACATTACATTTTCTTTATACTAATGTTGATTTTAGATATAGAGTATATATACATATACCTTTCTTTTTCTTTTTAAGAGACATCTATCCTGCACTACTTTCACTTTCATCTTTGTCATTCAAGAACTTTTTAACATCTAAACAATAAAAAATCAACCAAATCCTAACAAGAACTAACAATCAATTTTACCAAAAGGACAACTGACTTGTTTATAATATATCTTTAAATATTTGATAAACATTAACAAAAAAATTAATATACTTTTTTAAAATTCATAAAAAGCTTCAATAAAAAAAATAATGGTGCAATCACAAAATTATGCAAGTGCTCACCCAAAGTAGATTTCTTTGTTTGCTCGATTCTTTTTATTAGGAGGAACAGGAAGTGGGAATGTGATTTATTTCTTATCAGGAGAACTTCGTTTGCGCACTTATAAAATTTTACAAAACAAACATTACAGTTTTTTATATGTCTTTAAAAACAAAGGAGAATTTATCTTGCCATTTTTCACCAAGTTGTTTTAATTTTTAATTTTAAAATATAGCTTTGTAGAGCTTTAAAAAATAGGAAAACTTAACCAACAATTCAAAAGTTATGAAAATTCAAAGTTTGTGGCTAGTTTGTAAGTAATTTTTTTTGTTTGTCTTTACAATTAAAAACAATCAAAAAAATACTAACAATCAACAGGTCTCATGTCTAGTTATGCAATCTAAATCCTCCTTACATTTGTAACTTTAGGAACCCTTTAAAAAGATATTTACTGAAATGTAAAAAGGTTTACCTAATATAGGAGGCTTGTTACATTTTTTACTTATTACATCCATTACTCCACTGGTCTCTCCAGCAGTAACATTGTCACCATACTCATCACATACACATTTATAATTTGAGAGCTTACGATAAGAAAACTGCAACGGCAACTACAATTTATGATAAATATTTCACACTAGGCATGCGCAATGGATGGGATTCCCTGAAATGCCGTTTTAAAACTTTTTACGCAACGTCAAAAAGTTGAAATTCGTGTTTTCTGAGAACGGCTTGTAAATGGATCAAAGTAGTACTTGCTCCAAAAGTGTAACAAAGTAATTATTTAATTTCTGATACAAATTTAGGATAAATACATAAATATAAATACATACATACATACATACATACATACATACATACATACATACATACATACATACATACATACATACATACATACATACATACATACATACATACATACATACATACATACATATATATATATATATATATATATATATATATATATATATATCGAGTATCATATCGAGTAGTCTACATGGGTAGGAAAACCGTTTTAAAAAAACACACAGTGCTTCTACAGGAGTAACTTTTAACCTGTTACAACATACAAACTCTTGAGGTAGTGGAAGTACATTGAGTAAGCGATATATATCACTACGTAGAAATCTAAATTCACTTTTGCATTCATCATCAGACATGGTTTCTAAACAAAATTGCTTATAACTTTGAAACAGTAAATCTGGATTCTTAGACAAATTTAATTTGTGCAGTAGTAAAAATTCCTCCTCGTCATGATATTTTATTCTAATGCAAGTAATAAACTATTTCTAACATTTTTTAAAGAATCCATTTTAAAATTTTTTTTGTTAATTTCAAGATGTTTTCTTTTTTTTGAAGCGGAAATTTGTAACTATCTTTATTGGAATAGGCACTTCAGTCCATTTTATGATCTCGTAATATAATTAAGCTAAAATGTTAATTTTAATTTTATTGCATTCAAAATATTAATCTTGTTTTAAAATGGGTTTAACCAACTTTGTAGCACTTCTGGTTGTCAAGAAATTTGCATTTTTCTACTACCTAATTTAACATTTTTTTTAGACAAAAAAACGCGTTTTTTTATTTTAGTTTTTTTTTAACATTTTTTTTTAGCGTAAAAATTTTACGCAAAGACTTTAGGCAATAATCTATCTGTTATCATTAAACAATATACAAATAAAACAACTTTCAGTTCACAACTAATCTTTAGAAAAAATATATATACAGAAAAATTATATATAGCAGAAAAATATATATATTCATTAATATAGTCATAGACACATTACACATTAATATAATCATATCTCTATTACAACATTAAATTGTGAAAAAATAAAACACAAGGTTGCCCAATTTTAAATTTTCTTAAATATTGTAGATGTGATATTATAAATATTATAGATCAATATAAACGATATATATCTTTACTTATATGATATATACTTATATGATATATATAAGTATATATCATATAAGTAAAGATATATATCTTTACTTATATCTTTACTTATATGATATATCTATATATATATATATATACATATATATATATATATATATATATATATATATATATATGTATATATAAATATATATATACATATATATATATATATATATATATATATATATATATATATATATATATATATATATATATATATTTAAACAATATAAATATTACAGATTAATATATACGACTAATTTATAATAATATTATATAATTTATAATATATATATAATATAGTATTACTAATGATATATAATAACTATATACGATAAGTTATAACAACTATAAACGTTATAGATATATATATATTATTGATTAATATATACGACTAATTTATAATAATAATATATAATTTTTAATATATGTAATATATTTCTAATAAAATATTACTAATAATATATATAACTAGTAATTATTTCAAATAAATTGTAAAATAGGCTTTTTACAAAAGTATAACCTTTCCTTTTTCAAGGTCAACAAGCAATGGAAAAGTCCATACTTGATTTTCCTCAGTCTCATAGACCACATCAAACAAAGTTTTTTTTAAGTTAGGAGTTGACTTGTTTACTCGAAAAACTTCACCTGTACACCAAAAGTATTTTTTAGTGTCGATTTTCATTATTTTATGTTGAGTAAATTTCCCAACAAGATAACACAGGCCTGCAAAATGAGAGTCATAACTTCCTCTCTGGAATTTGATAGCTGATTCTAGGGTATTTTGGTGCGCTGATTACGAATATGTACTTAGTTTTTCTCTATCACCTCCAGATTTTTCAAAAAAGGCACAGATAGAAAATAGCAAAAAAACAGAAGATTTCACATCAAAAAATATATATTTAAAACAGAATATTATTTTTAACTTAAAAAACTACTAAAATATAATAACAACTTAACACTAGTCTAAATAACATTTAAATTTCATTTGTGGAACCTGGTCCTTTTCTCCTGGAAGCTTCGGTTGTGCGATTTTTGCTTAAATTTCCGGTTTGGATTGTCGCGCTTCAATAACCAACAATAGCCCGCCATCATGTTGGTATTCCATCTTCCTTGATACAGGACTTCAAGCTCTTTCAAATCTTGGTGAAATCTTCGCCTTGTTCTTCGCTAACGGCTCCTAGATTTTCTGGGAAGTAATCAATATGAGAATTTAAGAAATGAAGTTTAATGCTCATATTACAACCCATTACACCCAAATTGGAAATCATTTTGGCCACTATTTCTTTATATTCGGAGCTTTTATTGTTCCCCAAAAATTTTGTCACCACTTCCTTAAATGACTGCCATGCTTGCAACTCGATATCATTAAGTTTTTCATCAAACTTTTCATCCGACATTAATTTCCTAATATCAGGGCCGACGAAAATTCCTTCTTTTATCTTAGCTTCTGATAAAGATGGAAAAACTGAATGCAGATATTTGAAGCCTTCCCCCTCTTTATTTAAAGCCTTCACAAATTGCTTCATTATACCCAATATGATGTACAATGGTGGCAGTAAAACTTTTTCTCTGGGAACCAAACTCTGTTTAAGTACGTTTTTGAATCCTGGGGTTAGTTCAGTTCTTGGAGTCCATTCCTTTTTGGTTCAATGATGTTGTTTATCCTGGCTATCCCACTCGCAAAGAAAGCACGGGTATTTTGTATAACCACCTTGTTGGCCTAGTAGCATGCTTATTATTTTCAAATCTCCACACAACATCCAACCGTGTTGCTCATAAGCTATATTAGTCAAAAGCTTTTCCAAATTTTCATAACATTCCTTTAAATGGACAGAATTTGCAACAGGTAACGAGGCATATGTATTCCCATTATGCAGAAGAACTGCTTTCAAACTTCTTTTTGAGGAGTCAATAAACAATCTCCACTCGTTAGGATCGTATTCAATGTCGTACATTTTTGTCAAGCCTGGAATATCTTTACAGAACACTAAATCTTAATCTTCAGCGAAGAATGGAAGAAAATCTTTTTCTCTGTGACGGTACCATGAAAATGAAGTATCAGGTGCCAGCATATTTCTTTCTTTTAATTGTGATCCGAGGAGTTCCGCTGCATCTTTGGGAAGATTCAAATCTCTTGTCAAGTCGTTTAAATGTGACTGTGAAAAGAGCTGACAAGCGTCAGAATCTCCATGAAATTCAGGATCAGATTGGTGTACATCCTCTTCCTCTATATCACAGTCAGAATTTTCAATTTGTAGAGCTGGAACCGGGGGCTGCACCATTTTTGTATCGCCAAATATTGCAGGCGTAACTGATGACACATTTGGATAGTTTATGTCCCTTTTATTTTTTGAATTGTATCCAGTTATGTCACAACAACAAAAGTAGCAATCTTTAACATGGTCGTTAGGCTCTCTCCATAGCACAGGCGAAACAATTTTGAAGCTATTTTTCTGTCCTTTTGACCACTTGCGAAGTTCTAATAAACAAGTCGTACAAATTTTATGAGGTGCCCAAGTTTTGTCTTGGTTACTTAAAACAAGTCCAAAATAACTTTTATAAATATTTTTTACAAAGTCTCTAATACTGTTTCGTTGTTTTATCACCATAAATTTCCCGCAAATATAACAGAAAGAATTAGGAGAGTTTAAACAACTTCGCGATGCCATTTTAAAGTTTATGTTGCAAGATGCGCACTTCAACTGTTAAATTTCTTAATCAGTGCGGGTACTTATACAAAAATCCTTTGGTTTATCTTAATTACACCCTTTGCTAATAATATTCACAACAATTAGTTAATATTACCAAATCATTATGTAATAATGAGCTCTTTACTAAATTAAGCCAAAACGACCCGTTTTTGACATGTTCAATGTGAATTACTAATACTTATTATGTAGTCATTAACAAATTACTAATTGGCGTTAATTTCTATGTTCCCTTACACTAATTATATGAAATAAAAATTGAGCTGAAGTAAATTAATAACGTTTTAGACATTTCAAAAGGTAGGCGCTCAAACATTTTAAAGCAAAATCTTAAATATTCCATATCAAAAAATCCTGACGTGATGGATTTTTTTTATTATTTTTCTCGTAATCAGCACATGAGAAACTATAAAAAACGTTACTCAGATTTTAAAGAGGAAAACCATTGCAGGCCTGTGTAATTAACATCATTTAGAATGACAGCCAAGATGTTTGTTTTTTGTTGATTTGCTAATCGAGACAGTCTTGCATTCTTTATTTTTTCACTTAACTCTTCTTTCTCTTTTGCAATCAAAATATCTCGTTCTTTTATTTCAATAAGAATAACTCTTCTCTCAATGGGCTCTGGAAAAGTCCTTGTTCTAATAACTGATTGTAAATTACTGAACAACTCATAGTTTGTTAAGTTTATTCGCTTACTACCATGCATTTTAGCTTTTTAAAAATATTTAGGTTCACATTTAACTTCCATAACATACCTATAAAAATCCAACTGTGCTCTTAATATTTTTTTGCTTTTAAATGTGTCAACTAATAGACTAGTAGTAGACTTGAAAACACTCCATATGGAACTATCACAAAGAAAAAGCCAAACCTTTCCAAATTACATGTTTTTGGAACAATATGTTGCCCCTATGAAAATGATAGTAAAAAGTTGGATCCACGTAATAAAATTGGATATTTCATCGGATATGACAGAGAAAGCACTTCATATTTAGTTTACTACTCTGAAACAAATCATGTTCTGAAACATAGATTAGTAAAGTTTACTGAAAATTTTAGAATTATAACTCCTAATGATATAGATGAAGATGAAATCGAAAACTCACACCAAAAATATCAGCATCAACTTACCAAGCTACAACATACTAAAAATCGTAGGAACCCAGAAAGAACTAGAAGACCACCAAAACATTTAGATGATTACATTATTGACAATTCTGAAAATAATGATTACATAAAATATATTGACTACTGCTATTGTGTAAAAGTACCCACTTCTTACAGTGATGCTATCCAAAGCGAAGAAGCCTGTAAGTGGAAGAAAGCAATGGATGAAGAAATAAAATCTTTAAATAAAAATGATACGTACACCCTTTCTACCTTGCCAAATGGTAAAAATCTAATAGGAGGTAGATGGATTTACTCAGTGAAAGGTGAACCAGATAATCCAATATATAAAACTCGATATGTAGCAAAAGGTTTCACTCAAATTAAAGGAGTAGATTACTCTGAAACATTTTCACCCACAGCTAGAATTGAATTGTTAAGGATAATTATGAATCTATTTGTACATGAAAATCTAATCGTACACCAAATGGATGCAAAAAGTGCATATTTACATGCTCCAATAGAATGTGAAATTTATGTCTCACAACCATCTGGCTATGAACATGCTAATAGTGAATTAAATTGGAAGTTGAATAAGTCGCTCTATGGTCTTAAACAAAGTGGGAGAAACTGGAACAAATTTTTAAAAGATTGTCTTATTGAAATGAGTTTTACTCAATCTGAATTCGATCCATGCGTTTTTATATACAATAAAAATGATTCAAAAGTTATTATTTTAATTTGGGTTGATGATATTATTATAGCCACTAGTTCCACTAAAGACATGAACTATTTTAAAGAAAGACTTAATCAAAAATTTAAAATAAAAGATTTAGGAAAAATATCAAATTTTCTTGGAATAACTTTTGTTCAAAGTTTAGACAAAATAATTATGAACCAAAAGGTTTACCTCAATAATGTATTACATCGATATGGAATGGGAGATTGTAAACCTAGAAAAACACCATGTGAAACGAAGCTAAAATTATATGATGAAGAGCTGCAAAACGAAATAAATACAGACAAACTTTATCATGAAATGGTAGGAAGTTTAGTTTATGCAATAATATGTACTCGCCCTGACATTAGTTTTGTTGTCACAAAATTATCAAAAAATTTGTCAAAACCAAATAACAGAGATTGGACAATACTTAAACATGTTTTTCAATATATAAAATGTACTCTGGACTATTCCTTAACTTTTAGAAAAACACAACAAAGTATTAGTTTGAACGCATTTTGTGATGCTGATTGGGGAGCATCCTGCGATGATCGAAGAAGTATTACTGGTTATTGTTTAAGTCTTTATCAGAGTGGACCAATCATAGCATGGAAATCTAAGAAACAAGCCTCTGTTGCTCTGTCAACACGAGAAGCTGAGTATATGGCAATATCTGCCACATGTCAAGAGGTAGCATATCTTACCCAATTCCTGAAGGATTTATCTGTAAAAATTACTGAACCAGTGAATGTCAAAAGCGATAACCAAGGTTCAATTGCTTTATCAAAGAATCCAGTGAAACATTCACGTTCAAAACACATCGATATAAGATATCATTTTATGAGAGGGTATCTTCATAATGGAAAGATAACTTTGGAATATGTTCCATAAAACGAAAACTTTGCGGATATTTTTACGAAACCATTTAAAAAGGACTCTATGAAAACATTTTGAGATATTACATTTGGAACTTGACTTTTTCGTAAATTTAGATTATGACATCATGTGGGGGTGTTAGAGTGATGCCATCTAACACGGCCGTTACATTTATCATTGTAATTACGGACCATAAAGTTTTTATTAAATTCTGTAATAGTACGCGTGTTAATATGGCCGCTTCTTTATGTTAAGAAATATGTTATATATGCTATATAAGTATTCCTCAATCATGAATAACCCCAACATAACAGGATTAACTTTATACATTCTTACTATCACCTTATTACCACCCCTTTGTCTAACCTTCCATTTTAAATGTTTATCATCAAATATAAAGTGATTAGGAATGTCTACATAAGAATAGCAATGTGCTGTTTCATTTTCAGTATTTAACTTAAACCATGCCGATAGGTGCGTATCACATTGAGCTGCACGATCTAAAGCCATTTGTTCTGCTCCTTCTATAAATTTTCAGGTAGATTTTCAGGTAGACTTTGAAAACACGGAAATAACATAATATAAACATGTACCAACTATAAACACAATAAATGTGTTTAAATAAATATATAAGGTTAAATATATACCTTATATACATATTTAAACACATTTTTAAAACAATTATGTACAGGTATAGTGCCCTTAAAAAGACAACAAATTTAAATATGCTTTTAAAAATTTGGTCGCAGTATTTTTTTTGAAATTTTTATATTTTTATTTTGTCTAGAGTCATATAATTTCTTCCTAAGGGTTAAAAACATTATTTAATTTTATTTTTACTATTTTATTTGTACTTAAAAATTGTCTATTTTTGGCTGGGTGCCCTTAAAAAGACAATCTTATTTTTGTTGATATCTCCTTAACGATTATTTCAATCGTGGAGATATTTTGTATAGTATTATCTGCTAGATATATGTATCTTATAATGTAAGGAAATCTGGAATTACTTTATTATTTTTCAAAATAATTTGAAAAATCATGTATTTTGACCCAAATACTTCATCTCTTAATAAGCATCAAAAACATCATTTTCTTAAATTACTTCATTATTTTTATACTTTTTTCTTCTTTTTATATCTTAAAGTTTATTTTGACATAGTAACAATTCTTATATCTTACGATTTCAATTAACAGCTACTTATTTTAGTGGAAATTGAAAAAAAAAGACTTAAAAATACAATTGTTTATGTGCTGCATTTTTACATTAGAGTGCTTGTAGAGTAATTGTTTTAATAGTTTAAAATGTTTATTATCATAGATAAAAATAAAAATGAACATTTAGCTTAAGAGAAACAGCAAATGAAAATTCTATAATAAAAAAGCCAAGGAATAAATCTGAAGCTGCTGTAAAGCAGTTTAACCGAGATAAAAGATACAAACAGATAAACCAAGCTGTAGAGTGGTGCAGAATTAATGGAAAACAAGGGTATGCTGCAATATCAACAGGGCATTTTCCATTAATAAAAAGAAAAACTGTGATTGATAAGCGATTAGATAATCTAGTTCTTACATGAAATGAGAAAAAACATCTAATAATTCTAACAGCTGACAAAAAGATACTATAGTTGAGTATGTACAGTGTAAAAATCGTGCTTATGAAGCTATGAACAGAAACTAACAAATCTCATTATGGATGTGTTAAAAATTCGAGATCATGCTAACAAAAATTATTATTTTGGTGAAAAATGCATCTGCCATGTAATATTTGGTACTCAAGTAATTACTAGTCAGATGGCTCCGCTGAGTGCTATGCTCCGCTGAGTGCTAAATTGTTCCTAACTTATTAGTTTTGATAACAGAGAATGGATCGCAAGATCACAAACCCATACTTGCATTTTATAAATTATTCGACAGACACTTGATTGCAAAAAAAATACTTCGCCCTGTTGTTGTACTGAGCGATGGTCACAGTTCTTGCTTCCATTATACCTTACTTCAATTTCTTAGAGAAAAAGAAATACATTTATATATATCACCTTAAGACACTACTGGGGTTACACAACTACTTGATCAAATTAACAAGGCACTTCATGAAAACTATGCTAATGCAAAAGATAATCTGTTCAATCAGCATCAAACAATTAATAGAGAAGCCTTTATGTTGTCTCTTTCAAGTATGTGGGACAAGTGGGCTACGCCAGAATTGATACAAAAAGCTGGTAAGAAGGTTGGTATTACTAATGAAAGTTTAAATGTTGCATTTATGCAAAGTGATAAATTCCACCAAGCTTCTATGTTAGCCGAGGAAGCTGCTTCGCCTAACGTTACTGATATTTCAACAATTCTAAATAGGAAAATAAGTTCTCCTATATCTATGAAACGTCTTGAAAAAATCAAAAACAATATTATTCCTTTGAAAACAATTACATTAAGGCAACATTTTATGATCAATGCAATTTGTAACATGAGACGAACCAATTTAACTGCCCTGTATTCAATCTTTGGGAGAGTAAACAAAAAGTGGTAACAAAAATACTCATATGGTGTGTAACTCATTTTTTGATATACTACAGCCTTTTAAAACAGTTTTTAACGGAAGAAAATCTTGTAGATTTTCTTCATATTGCCACTAGTAATATATATTACTTAGGGTGATTGGCTCATGGATCATTAGAGTCTTTTACAGAACTAATAAAGGAATAGTTATGTCAAGCAAAATTTTGTTAGTAAGAAAAAGGAATACTTACGCCTGAGATCCATTGTCTTGAATGTAACTGGAAGTTCACCATAGTTTCCAAGAAGATAGTTTGTATTTCTCTGCAAACCATCGACGTCCTGTTGACTAGGGGGCGGTCTAAATGACATTGTGTTTATCCTTGGTGATCTTTTAGGTTGTTCTGAACATTTCGGTATTTCTCTTGACAACAAACTTAAGTTTCCCATTGACTGTTCATGCTGTGATGAGATCAATGTTGAAGATTCTGACTGATAAGTTAAGCTACTTGAAGAATATTGTGCTAATTAACAAAGGCAGCATTTGATTAAAGATTTGAAGTATCAGTTGGTAATTTTTGAATTTGTTGGGACAGTGATTTTCTTGGTGACGGACAAAGAACAGTAATGCTAGTATCATCTACATCCAATATGGAAAGTTTTTTTTTAATCATAATCTCTGGGTGTTTTTCCCGAATATGCTTCTCAATATTGAATTCAAAATCATCTGAAAAAATATCAATTTAAAATTTACTAGGATCACTAAACATCAACACAATATATCAACATCAACACAATATATATATATATATATATATATTCTTCTGAATTGAAATCAGTTAGACAAGTAAAAATGAAGAAAACAGTCTATCAATTATCAAAAGTGGCCTTGCCAGACTGGTAGGTGATAATTTAAAAATTATAAGTTTTTTTCTTCACCGTTTATCAATTTACATTAAACAGTAGCATTAACTGTAAGAATTGTTATTATCATAGTGAAAGTATATTGTTAGTTCTTTTTCAAAATCAACTGTCTTATCAGAAAGCCTATTTGTGTTTTTAAATATTTTTATATTAAGTTATATTAAATACTTTTTGACAAGACTTAGTTATGTCAGGAATCTTTACTCAAATTAGAAAGCCTTTCCAGGAAGAAAATTAAATTCAAATCTAGAATTGAGTGCTAAAAGAAACTTGCCTTCAGGGACATCACTACACAAATATTCAGAATAAATATTCATGCAATCGTTGCACATATCCTTTGTGCCTTTTTCAAGGCATATTTTCAGCAGATCAAACTCCTGCCAGCTCATATCTGGCGTCGCCAATTTACTTGTAAAATAATGTATTGGCTTCTTTCCTTTTGTAGGCCAGTACACTATCTTTTGATTTCCATCAACCCAAGGCAAAGGGAAATGCAAGGGAACCATGCACTTTTTTGTCAAACCTTCTTCATTTATGGTCTTCTTATTGAACTAAAAAGAAAAACAAAATATTTTTTATGTTTTAACAAACAGGTACATAAAATGACACAAATATGAACTCACTGAGAAAAAAGAGCTCTTCAAAGAGCTCTTTTTATAGTAACCCAGCAGCTCATCCAAGAGCTTCTTTAAGAGGTCTTAAAGGAGACAGTCCGCCAAGAGCTCTTCTTACTGAGCTCTTCATTTGGTTTTCACATAGCTCATTCAGGAGTTCCTTGAAGAGGTCTTTAACGAGACATCTCATAGTACCTATATGGTTTATTAAACCATATAGGTACTATGAGAAAAATTGAATCTTCTTCACTTAATTGAAGAAGATTCAA
This sequence comes from Hydra viridissima, assembly GCF_058129835.1. NCBI lineage: Eukaryota > Metazoa > Cnidaria > Hydrozoa > Anthoathecata > Hydridae > Hydra > Hydra viridissima. The sequence goes on from NW_028324303.1 coordinate 18,162,592, forward strand.
TTTTTATATTTAAAATAGAGTAATAGAGCGTGATCTTTTTATAAATTTTTATTTTATTAATAAAATATAATAAAAATTACCATTATCATTTACATAGTATTAATATTATTACATGGTATCAATATTTACTTAAAACATAATCTTCCGCTTTATTTTTTAGGTTCGTTATTATTTTCTTCCTCACTACTTTCTTCACTGTCTTCTTTCTTATCTTCCTCCATCGAAACTTCTGTCTTATTGCAGCAAATCATTAGAGCCAGAGATCGCTTATTAGCAAATCGTGCTACTTTGCTATCTCTAATCGCCAATCGTGCTATCTTTTTTGTCTTGGTTGCCTGAGAAAATTTGAATAGTTTAAGCTATAAATACATTATGTTAAAATAGTCACTATTTTTTTAGAATAAACTTAACTCTATTATTAAATATAAAAACATGATAGTTATGCTTAAATTCACAGGTATAAGAGAATGTTATATACAATCATGGCCAATGAGAGGGGCTAGGGTGGATGGGGGAATAATCCCTGGGCCAAATAATACTTTTTGATATGGGATAATATTTTTCAACATTCCCCTGAGGCCCATATTGCTGGTGCACTAAGATGTAGAGCAACTGTTTGAGCAATCTTTTAATTGCTTTAAAACAGTTTTCTATTTTTATTGCTGAAATTTGGTCTTATAAAAAACAATAGACTACTGCAGATTCTTTAAGGATAAAACAATATTGTCTAACGTTATATATATATATATATATATATATATATATATATATATATATATATATATATATATACAGTGGGGTGCAAAAAAAAAGCCACACTAATATTTTTTCTTCATTTTAAGTATAAAATGTATAATCAAGCAAAACAAAAAAAATTGCATGTGTCAGTGAAAAATTTAGGACTGAAAAGGTATGTTTATATATAAACTAATATTTACATAAATAAAATCTTTAAGAAAAAGATTAATATGGACACATTTAATATTTTAGAAAACATCTAACGGATGTAGAAATTGGACGAATTATTGAAGCTGCTGACCAAGGAGAGTCTCATAGAAGCATTGGAAAGCGTTTTAAACGAGAAAACTCAACTATTAGTAGATTGGTAAAGAAGTATAAACACACTGGTGAAACTGAAAGGTCTGCTGGATCTGGGAGAAAGCCTAAAACTTCAAAAAAAGAAGATCGCTACATTCTTAACGCTGTCAAAAAAAATCGTAAAATCACATGTTCTGAGATAAAACTAGATTTGAACCTTACTAATATCTCAAAGTGGACAATATCTCGCAGAATAAAAGCATCGGGTTGTTTTTTTTCTGGAAAGCAAATTAAAAAACCCTTTGTTAGTGAAATCAATCGAAAAAAACGATTAAAGTGGTGCATTGAGCACAAAGATTGGACATGTGAACAATGGGCTAAAGTTATTTGGAGCGACGAGTCTCCTTTTGTTTTGTTTTATAATGGTCGATCTCACTGTTGGAAATTAATTGGGGAAAAATTCAACCCCCAAACATGCAAGGCAACAATTAAACATGACAGAAAGATTAATGTTTGGGGTTGTTTTAGTGCACACAAAGTTGGAAAACTTTACCGGGTGAAGGGCATCATGGACCAGCATATGTATCATAAAATCTTAGTTAATCAGCTTGGACCAAGTATAAAAGAACTTTTTCCTAATAGTGACTACATCTTTCAACATGATAACGATCCTAAACATACAGCACGGTTGAATAAAAGATATCTAGAATCTAAATTAATACCAGTTATGTCTTGGCCAGCACAGTCTCCTGATTTAAATCCAATAGAAAACCTTTGGTCTATATTGGATAGAAAATTGAAAGATCGTAGAGCAACAAATGAAGATGATTTGTTCCAAATTCTTCTTGATGGTTGGAATGCTTTGCCAAACGATTTATTAAAAAGACTTGTAGATAGTATGCCTTCCAGATGCGCAGAAGTCATAAAAAACAAAGGATGGCCAATTAAGTACTAAAACAGCTGAAACCTAAAAAATGCTTTACAAATCCTAATTTCTTTTTATTATATGTAATATACAATGATGTTATAAACATTTTTATCAAAATTGTCCTATAATACTTTTATTATACGAGTCTTACTCATTTTTTGTTGCTGTTTTTATTAAAAAAACTAATGTGGCTTTTTTTTTGCACCACCCTGTATATATATATATATATATATATATATATATATATATATATATATATATATATATATATATATATATATATATATATATATATATATTAGACATGTCCAAAAAACAACTTTTTTAAAAAATGTCTGAGCACAGCTGCTAAATGTGTTCTATGTAATAAATTAATACTAAATTTAAAAAATTTTTGAATAAAAAAAATTTTTAGGGGTCGCTCAAGACCCTTAAACATCAGACGAGTCCCTAATATTTTGAAAAAAAAAGTTTTTTAAAACCATATCATGTTGGGTCTCAAAAGAAGTGAAATTTTATAAAAATTTCAAAAATAATAAAAAAAGTTTATAAAAAACACAAATTAAAAAGTTTATTAAAAAAAACTTTAAAAATATGCACTTTTTTATTTTTTGTTAAAAAACGATAGTTTTTAATTCATAAAATTTGAACTGGTAATTTTTATATAAAATAGTTAATATTTTTGAAATTTTTATAAAATTTCACTTCTTTTGAGACCCAACATGATATGGTTTTAAAAAACTTTTTTTTTCAAAATATTAGGGACTTGTCTGATGTTTAAGGGTCTTGAGCAACCCCTAAAAATTTTTTTTATTCAAAAATTTTTTAAATTTAGTATTAATTTATTACAAAGAACACATTTAGCGGCTGTGCTCAGACATTTTTAAAAAAAGTTGTTTTTTGGACATGTCTAATATATATATATATATATATATATATATATATATATATATATATATATATATATATATATATATATATATATATATATATATAATTATAATTAAAAACGGTAAAGAAAAACTTTTATTATGGAACTTTAAGTTTCATGCCTAACGGCAATCATCAGCCATATATTACAAAATTAAACGTTAAAATTACATTTATAATTACGGTGGCGTGAGTTCTAATGACTCCATGGAAACAAAATCTTAAGAGTATAATGTGACGTAAACGTAAAGTGAAGTGAAGTGAACCAGGATCAATCTTTGGTATCAAATGAGGAAATAAGGAACTTGTTCTTGTGCCTGCACTTCGAGACCATTTCACTCCTTGTATTAAGTAGGTTATTTCCTTTGTACATTAAAATTTGAAACTTCTCGTTTAAACAAAGGTTACAAACTCTTGATGCTGGGTTGTATGGTTTGCATTTTTTAATAATTTTCCATCTGATAAAAGGTGTGAAGTTTTTTTCTTTTAATTTCCATACCTCCTTTGACAGCTCTGTATCGTTCTTGTACCTAACTGCATTAAAGGATTTTAAGTGGTTAGCATACCGAGCTTTGAAAGATGTTTCGCTAAGTCCTATATACACTTTTTCTTTATATTCCGGATTGTTCGAATATACGGTGGCCTGATAAACGATGTTGTTGGAAAGGCAACGGTTGTTCATTGGACATTTCGATTTGTCAGTGCAGTTGCATTTCATTTCGTTAGTTTTTGCCTCATCTTGCAAAATGTTTTTGTTGTGAGAGTTAATAATAGATTTTATATTTGGCATGCAAGAATAACTAATTTTGATTGTGTTTCTATTAAATATTTTACGAAGCCTGTGGTTAACTGGGAAGTGGAGGTCGATGAGGTTCAAAAAACATTTACCTATTTTTGTAACAACATTTGCACTGAAAGGAGGATTATACCAAATTATCTTACGTTTATGGTTGCCGTTTGTTGATTTTATACTTGGATGGTACGCAAGTTCACAATTGTAACCCGATTTTTTCAAGGCTTCTTGATAAGGAGGAATACTTTCTTTAAAAATAGCTTCACTTGACGATGCTGCTGATAATCTTAATTCAATAGTTTTAGGAATACTTTTTATTACACTCGGTGGATGATTAGAACTAGTATTTATATAATTCAGTATATCATCTGGTTTGCGATATGGTTGAAAAGAACCATCGTTAAGATTTAGTGTTAGATCGAGATAGTTGACTATTTTCAAATTGCATTTAATAGAGATAAGAAGATTGTTATTTTTAAAAATTTTTACAAAATGTTTCTTTATTCTCTCCATTTCTTAGAACTCACGCCACCGTAATTATAAATGTAATTTTAACGTTTAATTTTGTAATATATGGCTGATGATTGCCGTTAGGCATGAAACTTAAAGTTCCATAATAAAAGTTTTTCTTTACCGTTTTTAATTATAATTATAAATCGCTCTGTTTTGAAATTTATATATAATCAAAATAAATTTCCTAAACATCGAGCACTTTTCAACGAACAAGAGCTTTGTATTATTTCAATACAACACTACATCAAACGATATAAACGCTCCACCAGTTGAGCACTCTACTCGAATTCGTCCACAAGATGGAGAAATTAAACTTACAATACTCAATTAAAAATATCTCAATACCATCAGAGAAAGATTATATTTTACAATTACTGGCAAAGACCGAAACACTAATTAAAAGAATGAGGTGGAAAGCGCTTTTTTTCATTAATAAACAATCGAATGAAAAAGATTCTGTCGATTACGTTAACTACGGTATTAATTCTTCTAAATGTCCTCCGCAAATTAAGGAAATGTGTGCTTTCGAAAATGATTTAATTAATCTTGTTAAAACTATCAAGTTTCGGAAAATCAACAACGTTTTTCAAGAAAAAATAGCAAACGATATAAAATCTATACGAACCTCGAAAAAAACTTTAACTCTAGCCGACAAAACATCAAACATGTACAAACTACCCAAAGAACAATACAATCATCTGCTTACTAATGCAATTACTTCCACGTATAAAAAGGCGGACCCTAAACTCAAAGATCAAGTAAATAAACAAGGTAAACAAATCCTAATTAACCATGATGTATACAATAAAATCGAAATTAACGGTACTGCAGATTGTTTCATAACCCTAAAAGACCATAAAGAGAACTTCCTAGATAATCCAACTGTTAGACTTATTAATCCTGCTAAAAATGAGATTGGAAGAATTTCAAAATCTATTTTATCCAACATCAATTCCGAGCTAAGAAAGAAACTACTTTTGAACCAATGGCAAAACACTCAAAATGTTATACATTGGTTTCAAACCATAAATGAAAAGCAATTCTGTAAGTTCTTAGTCTTTGATATTAATGATTTTTATCCATCAATTAATGAAAACCTACTAAAAAGCGCAATAACTTTTACAGAGCAACATCTAACAATAAATAGCGAACAAAAGAGATTTATACACCATGCAAGGAAATCATTATTATTTAGCAACGGAACTGCTTGGATTAAGAAAAAGGGGGGATTATTTGACGTCACCATGGGGGCCTATGATGGCGCGGAGATTTGCGAATTAGTGGGAATTTTTATTTTGCATCAAATCTCGCAGTTTTATGAAAAAAGCACTTTCGGTATATATCGAGATGATGGATTAGCTATCTTTAAGAACAAAAGTGGTCAAGAAATGGAGAGAATAAAGAAACATTTTGTAAAAATTTTTAAAAATAACAATCTTCTTATCTCTATTAAATGCAATTTGAAAATAGTCAACTATCTCGATCTAACACTAAATCTTAACGATGGTTCTTTTCAACCATATCGCAAACCAGATGATATACTGAATTATATAAATACTAGTTCTAATCATCCACCGAGTGTAATAAAAAGTATTCCTAAAACTATTGAATTAAGATTATCAGCAGCATCGTCAAGTGAAGCTATTTTTAAAGAAAGTATTCCTCCTTATCAAGAAGCCTTGAAAAAATCGGGTTACAATTGTGAACTTGCGTACCATCCAAGTATAAAATCAACAAACGGCAACCATAAACGTAAGATAATTTGGTATAATCCTCCTTTCAGTGCAAATGTTGTTACAAAAATAGGTAAATGTTTTTTGAACCTCATCGACCTCCACTTCCCAGTTAACCACAGGCTTCGTAAAATATTTAATAGAAACACAATCAAAATTAGTTATTCTTGCATGCCAAATATAAAATCTATTATTAACTCTCACAACAAAAACATTTTGCAAGATGAGGCAAAAACTAACGAAATGAAATGCAACTGCACTGACAAATCGAAATGTCCAATGAACAACCGTTGCCTTTCCAACAACATCGTTTATCAGGCCACCGTATATTCGAACAATCCGGAATATAAAGAAAAAGTGTATATAGGACTTAGCGAAACATCTTTCAAAGCTCGGTATGCTAACCACTTAAAATCCTTTAATGCAGTTAGGTACAAGAACGATACAGAGCTGTCAAAGGAGGTATGGAAATTAAAAGAAAAAAACTTCACACCTTTTATCAGATGGAAAATTATTAAAAAATGCAAACCATACAACCCAGCATCAAGAGTTTGTAACCTTTGTTTAAACGAGAAGTTTCAAATTTTAATGTACAAAGGAAATAACCTACTTAATACAAGGAGTGAAATGGTCTCGAAGTGCAGGCACAAGAACAAGTTCCTTATTTCCTCATTTGATACCAAAGATTGATCCTGGTTCACTTCACTTCACTTTACGTTTACGTCACATTATACTCTTAAGATTTTGTTTCCATGGAGTCATTAGAACTCACGCCACCGTAATTATAAATGTAATTTTAACGTTTAATTTTGTAATATATGGCTGATGATTGCCGTTAGGCATGAAACTTAAAGTTCCATAATAAAAGTTTTTCTTTACCGTTTTTAATTATAATTATAAATCGCTCTGTTTTGAAATTTATATATAATCAAAATAAATTTCCTAAACATCGAGCACTTTTCAACGAACAAGAGCTTTGTATTATTTCAATACAACACTACATCAAACGATATATATATATATATATATATATATATATATATATATATATATATATATATATATATATATATATATATATATATATATATATATATATGTATATACAAAATTATTTGTAGTAAATCTATAACAAACTCACTTTTCAGCAAATTTTCCAGGTTATCAAAAATGTTTACCATGAGTTCCAAAGCCATTGATATTTAAATGAATGCACACGTTACATTTGCTATAAATGTGTTAAACACCAGTAAAAGACGCTCATGGGCAGTCAACCGCCCTCCAAGCTCCATCCATGACAACTAAAAAAAAACTTAAACAACAAAATAATGTATTATCTCATTTATCCATTGCCAAGAGAATATCATCATGGCTATGCGTATATCATCAGGAATAAATAAAAATACACCGTATTCATCGGTTACTGTCCACTGTCATGACATTTGTAAGAAACTATCCTGTCATGAATTTGCCAAAACCAATCCCATAATAGGATCATCCCCAAACACACCTTAATGTTTAAAAATTTACAGTATAACTATATACTAAATTTAAGCTAGAAAATGTGCCTTGATAAAAAATGTCTGAAACAATTTGCCCTTAAAATACCATTAACTCTTAAGAAATTCTTCATTTTAAGGCATGGTAAACTGGGAAGCTTGATAACAACACCAATAAACTGGGAGGCTTGATAACAACACCAATATACAACTTATATGATAATTAAAACACATCGCATTTAACGAATGAGTTGAGAAGTATAAATTTTTTTAAAAATTATAATAAATTATATATTTATAATTACACAGATAATATATTGTATTTATAACTAAATAAATTATAAGGTTAAATATAATTGTTATGTATTTTTATTTTTTATCACTATATTATATTATAATTAACAAAATAATAAAAAACAAAATCTATAAGAGCAATTCAAATTTAATTTCAAATCAATAAAAGTTATTCAAATTTTGTTTTTCTGTTCTCCTTTGTAACATTGTTGTTAGCCTTGAACATGGCATCTTTCAGGCCTTTTTCAATTTTTACAACATCTTTGTGGCCCAGATATTTTAACACAGCTAAAAATAGATTGAATTTATTTTGTAATATTCAATGTAAAGACTAAGTTTTTATATAAAAATCTATAGTTGTCATTACTCGCCTATCAGTGTGGAGTACACACTCCCATTCTTGACTACCACCTTCTTCTTTCCAGGTGTTTTATTTCCAGCATAACAAATTGTTTTTAACATATCTTGAGAGAAAATTTCTTTCATTATCATTTTAGCTGCTGTCCTTGTTGCAAATGTCGTCAAGGTGAGTGCCTTTGTATGTTCCAAAAGCGACATTTTCTGTAGGAAATAAAAACATTTTGTGAAAAAAGTATTTTACATAATATTAATATAGATAATGCTATACCAATAAGATATAAAAAAATATAATATAATGTAAAACTTAATCTGCATTATTTCACATGTTCATTTTATATAAAGATTTTTTTTCGTATAAAGATTTTTTAGATGTCTGTTATACTTAACAACAACCAAGATTACAATTAAAAACAAAACAAAATAACCACTTCAGATAGAAGCGGACAAAAAAATCTTCAAAAGCCCTTATAATGTTCATCTTTATTTTATATTTCAAAACCTTGCAAAAAATTTTATGTCATTTGCTAAATCTTTTTCTAGTTGGAGTAGCTGCAGTATAAATAAATGAATAAATTTTTATAAGTTATAATTTGATTTAAATTAGCATGTGGCTAGAGCATATGAAGGCTTCCTACATTTAAATAACATAATAATAGATTCCATTTTTAACATAGTAACTTACTTAAATAATAAGAAAATACATATTGTATTAACTTACCCAATTTTTGACAAAGGAGTCATTTTTCAATTTTTCCTCCAAATCAAAATACTGCTCTTTTGTGTTCAAAGACAGGTATCCTAATATCGGATTATCCTTAACTTTATCATCGTCTGCAAAATCCATGTTTGATTTAAGAGGTGGTTTTCTATTTTGTAGAACGCTCTTTATATCAAGAGCTTCCATCACTACATATGTAAAATTCAGCATGTGCTAATTAATCTCTAAAAAAATGAAAATTATTCAGTATTTTTATCGCTCAATTATGAAATGAAGTTTAATTCTTATTTACAGCAAAAGTTTAATTATAATGCTATATGTTGTAATTGAGAGAGTATATTTGTTATGTAAAAAGTAAACAATGTCAGATCACACAGACCATAGACTTTAAATACACTATTTACCTGTTTGAGACATATCGCTGGCTTTCTTTCTGTGCCTATTTGAACTACCCAATGTTCCATTGCACCACTCGTTAAATTCAGCATCAGTTTCAACTTAACAAAAAAAAGTAATGAAAAAATTTAAGACTGCTGAGCTTTTAACCTTAATGTATTTTTTATATTGGAAATCCTATTACGCAGATTCAAATTCAATATATATATATATATATATATATATATATATATATATATATATATATATATATATATATATATATATATATATATATACATATATTTCTTACGCTTAAACTCAGTCCTTCACTTATCATTTCCTACCTCTTACACAGGGACTGTTCCTAGCCTCCTTTGGTGGGAAAGTAAGTCCTATACCCTTGGCAGGAGGACTTAGTTCTCTACACATGACAGGAGACCTATCCCCAAACACAGGCGATCTAGAAGAATTGGATGCTAAAAATAAAATTGTAATATTTCAAAAAATAAATGCAAAATTAAAAATATCACAAAAAGAAACCATTAATTATCCCTTATTAATTATCTTTAATCCAGTAATACATGCATTATTAATTATCATTAGTTTTACAGTTATTATTTAATAAAAAAAAGATTTATTCTGGACAAACTATACATGATACAAAAACTTTTTAATTTAATTTCTTAATAACAAAATCCAGTCTTTTATAATTACCTACCTTTTTTACTGGGACTGCTCCTTTTCCTCATTGGTGTTGAAGTAAGTCCAACATCCCTGTCTAAAGAACTTTGTCTTCTAGTCCTGGCTAAAGGAGACATATCTTCAAACATAGGGGATCTAGAAGTACTAAGTTCTGAGAAAAAAAATCGCAATCAAAAGAATTAATGGAATTTATAACTTGCATTAAAAAAGATAAAACATAATTTGACTATATTGACAGATGTATATACTTGTAGACAAAGTTTTGACATTACATAATATATTATTCTAGTAATGTTAAAGCAGTTTAACATAACAAAAACTATATATAATTCCAGTATATATATCAATATATCACTATACAATTCCAAGTAAAAAAAAATGATATAAACAATATTAATAAAAATATTTTTTTAATCTGACTGACACTTATTATCAGTGTTTGTTTATAACACTATAGTGTTATAAACAGTTATTTACAGTATACTGTAATTTAAATACTAAATACACAAAATATTTACGAATATAAAATTCAAACCATAAACTCCTCCGTAAACAAGCAATATATATATCTATTCATATTGTCAAATAGTTTTATTTTATTCATGTTAATATGAATATTAACAATTTGTCAATTTGACAATTGTCAAATAGTATTCTCAAATATTTCATACAAAAGTGTCATCAAAATTTGTCTTTAATAAACATGAAAAAAAGTCATACATGTCATATTATTCAACTTGCAATTTGTAAAATACTGTTTACAAAAGTTAACTTTTGCAAGTGAAAAGTTATATAAAATTGAAGTGTTTCGATGTATGTTTAATTGGCCATAAACATACACCCATGCAGGTGTGTGGTTTTAAAAAGGAAGATAAATGATTGCAACTTTAACAAGTCTGACAGGATTTATTTAATCTATAATTACATACTGACAAGTAAAATAAACAATATAAAAAATATTTTTTGTCTTATGCTAAATCTAATAGTATATTTTCATACAAATAAACCAACTCATGTACAAATGCTGAATTAACAAACCCATCTTCAACTTTCATACAACAACATTTCTGTAAAAGGTTGTCTTTATGTTCAACGCAAAGACCAGGTTGAACGCTATTTCTAAGAAAGTATATTCCAATATCTTTTGATGGAAGAAAATGAGTGAAGTAATTTTCCAAACATTGTTTAGGATATGATTGGCACTGAAACTGATCTTCAGCAACTTGTTTTATTAAGAAAACTACAGTATTCTCAGTTAAAAAGCAATTATCTTTTTTAGATGTAGTTATTTTACTAGTCAACTAGAACTACACCATCCATTTCATCCAATCTTTTTGAAATCTGAACCAATGGATTGTGTTTGCTACGTACTAACTGTTTTAACTTTTGGAGGTAATTCTCAAATTTAAAAGACAATGTAATGTCAAGAAAAACATGAAAAAAAACATCATCACATAAATGCAAGAGACTATGAACATTGTACACTCAAAACAACTCTCCAAAAATTTCCTGGGAATTTACTACAAATTAACTTAGGAGTTGACAAGCACTTTGAAGATTCAAATTAAAAACATGAGTATTACTTTTGCACAAAAGCCTTAATGCAACAGAAAAGCTAATAAAGTGCTTGTAAACAGCTGTTTCCACAATTCCTTTTAGAACAACTATGCCAGTATAAAGCAAAAACGTGTGCAGTTCAGTTGCTTTCCACCGATCAAGCTCACTTAACGTTCTGGGTTATCGTACAAAATCACTTGGTAGCTTTCCATTCAGACCCACAAGTTTAAAAGTAATTTGACTTATCATATTAGTGGATATTTTCCCAGTATTGGTAACTTTAATAACCTTTTATAAAAAATATAACCATCTCCGCATACACCCTAAACACACTAGTTGCATATAATCTAATAAAAACATGTTAATAAAGTTTATTGTATCAAGTTCTCTCAGAATTGGATTACTTTGTTGATGAGATCTTCCATTTTCATATTTTTTCTTATAATCATCATTTTTAAATTTTTCATTTGTTCTTAAACTAGCACCTTCTTCTTAATGTGTAAAGACTACTCGGTGAGTAATACTTTTGCCCACTGTTGTACATCTCTCACAAGAATGCAAACCAGAATGAGTAACAATTCCTTTAAGCAAAGCTCCAGCAGGCGCATCATAAATAAAAGCATAAATATTAATTTTGTAATTAATTCCGTTAAAATTCATAAAATTATCCTGCAAATCTTTTAAGTCATTAAAAAAGTCTCTTAAATATGTATCCAAGGTGGTTTGGTATTCCCACAAAAAAGTCCCACAACAAACGGTTCAAAGTTGCCTCCCAAATCTCGTAGCAAACGACACCGCCCGGATGAGAAAAGATGGAACATGGAAGAAAGTGACAGTTAAAGAAAAACTTACACTACCCAGATCATACAACGTGGTAGATAAGTACGGAAGAGTATATCGACACAATCGTAAACATCTGATTAAAACCAATGAGCAACCAATAGCATACCAGCATGAGCAACTTGATTTACACCAGCAGTTATCACACCTCCTACATCAAATGAGGAAACAGCAAATAATGAAATAGAAGAAGCTACAAGTATTCCAGAAACTTTACCGACTGAACTATGGTAGAAGGAAGATATAATACCCGTGTTCGGCGGAATACACACATGACTTGTATTATCAACAATGATATATTATATATAGTGCAGCAGATTAGCATAACAATTGTGCAAGAGTGGATAAAAGCATGAAACTTTTTTTAGATGTAGAAAATAAGTATCCAATGCATTTGAGATATGGTGGTACGTCCAGTTTTACCAAAAAGGTATAGTAAATGAGCTGAAGAAAAATGAAGAATAATTACGTCACTTTTCACGGAATATTTTTTTTTTGTAACAAAATTTTTAATAAATTACCGTATAATTACCGCATAGTCTAAATTTATCTAATCATATTGCACTTTTAAAAAAACGATTAAAAAAAGAACGATTAAAAAACAAATCACATCACAAATGAAATATGAAAGTTTTGAAAAATAGATACACAATATTTATCGATTAAAAGTAAGTTTATAGTTATTTTTTAAAATGTGTTGATATATATATATATATATATATATATATATATATATATATATATATATATATATATATATATATATGTATTTATGTATGTATATATATTATTCCTAGGCCTCTATACATATATCTTATTTCTACGGAGAATGAGGTCTTTGCCCAGCTAACAATTAACGTTCAAGAAACGTTGTCATAACGTTCGTTTTGGTTCGTTTATCGTTCGCTGCAAACGTTACGTGAACCAACTTTTGTGAACTCCGATTTACAGTTCTTGAACGTTCAATGCGAACGTTCAATAAACAGACAGCAAACGTTGTTTTAACGTTCACTTTAAACGTTATTTTGACAGCTCTTGAACGTTCAATGCGAACGTTCAATAAGGAACAGCGGGCATTGACCTACCGTTTATATATATATATATATATATATATATATATATATATATATATATATATATATATATATATATATATATATATATATATATATATATATATATATATATATATATATATATATATATATATATATATATATATACATTCAGTTGAACGTTTAACTTTAGAAGAATATGTTCAAATGGAGTTTACTAAAAATTTAAACGCAATCTTTACTTTTATTTAACTACTGCTTAACATACAACTTAACCAACCATATACATGTAATGCTTTTTTGACCTTTCAGAGATTTACTTAACAAGTACAAATTTATTATTTTTATCAGCTGAATTAAATATCAAGCTTATTTGAAAGACTATGATTTATTTATTACATTTCGAGGATAATGGACAAAACTGGCTGAACTGTATACAACTTAAAAATATATGTAACACAAAATAACACCTCTTGCAGTGAAAAAGCTCATACATTATCTGTATATATACATAGTTAATCATTTACAAACAAAGAATAACATAATGTCATTCTTGATGTTAATACTATTTTATTGACTCATTGCCCTGGGCAAACTTTATGGTGTATTCTTGTTCTCAGACTCCAATCACTTCTTTATATATGCAAAAATTTAATTTTTGATTTGTGCTCTTCTTAAAATACCAAGTCGAATTTGGTTGGTTTGAGAAACCTGCATTTGGATCATATTCTAATGGCCGTTTTAATGCAGAATTAGAAAAAATAAAGATCACATTACATCACGGCACAATCCAGGATACTTTGCAACAACATCTCTAAACTTTCTATCAGCATCATTGACAACCTGACAGTTCAAAGCAGGATATCCTTTTCTAAAAAAAAGAAGTTAAAAATCTTCAAAATGTTAAAATGTTTAAAAATCCTGAGAGCAGCTAAAACCTTTTTGGAAAACATTGACATCATGTTAGAACAACTGTTCACCTTAAACTATATGACCTTATATTATAATATTGTTTTAAGTTTAGCACTTACATTAAATAACTTGATGTTTTCAAACTTTAAAGAATAATGATGTGGTATTTAAAATATTAAAAAAAACTTCAATTTTTGTAATAAACATGTTACACTTTGTGAAATTGAAGAAATGTCTCTTCATAAACTAAATATTTTTTTTTACATATTATTAACAACATGAAGTGCTTTATAATAACTTAATAATGTGAAATAAAATACAGCATAAAAAAGCATTAGCACCAAAAAAAAAATGAAATAGTAAATAGTTTTTTTTTTTATAAAGAATAATAAAGCAGAAATATTTTTTTTGAACCTTGCATGCATTATATGCAAACATACATAGACAGAATAAATCTGTGAAAGAAAAGCTTTTTAAGTTTCTCATGTTAACTATGCCTGCGTAAGTAGGCCAAGCAGTGTATACTTTAAACTTTTTGACTAATGAACTAAAGTAATATAATCAAAATGATCAGGTATCAAATCAAAATGATCAGGTATTAAATTAAAATGATGAGTTTACCTGCAAATATATGCTGAATCATCAGCCATAGTAAATCCTTTGATTTGTATCATTGTACCATCTATTACTCTAAGGAGACCTTTAACTCCAAGTGATTGAAAGTACTTTCTCTTTGGTTCAGCCATCTCCTCTGGACTATTATACCATCTGACAAGGTGATGATAGTGCTGAATAAAATATTTGTAAAACTGGCAAAGTATGCAACTGTGGCTTGACTGGCTTCCATGAGAGGTTTCACCTAAAATTACATGAAACAACATTAGAATGAAATATACATATTGACTATTATATTTTAATTAAACAAAGCAAGTTAGTTATCTGAGAGAAAAGTGAACTTTGACAAGGTTAAACCTAAATAACTTGAAAAATACAGTAACCTTACCAAAAGTCTGCAAAAATATAAAATCACAATTAAGGAAGAGTAGGAGGGTGCAGTATAAAAATTAATATTTTGACAATCTATTATGCTAAGTTAAAAAAATTAGGGTTTGTTTGATTTTTGCTACACAATAATAAAGTTTCATATTTCCATATAGAGAAAAAATAAATTTTATTTTATTTCTTTTTTTTCTTCTGTAAACCAAGTTTTCCAGGTTTTCCCTGGGATTTTTGCTATCTTTAGGTTTGCTAGGTATTTTAGGTTGAATAAAAACCTTGTATAAAGCACCACCTTTAAGTTGCATTTGTAACAATCCATTAATAACAAGCATGTTTAACAATAAAGAATCATAAGATTATAGCTAATCTATTTGGCATTAACTAATAATTCTTACCAATTACTGCTTGAAAACTCGCAGTTGATAAAAGCCTTAGTGCTATCAGTACTTTTGCTTCTGAAAAAATTGGGTTGCTTCTCAATATGATTGGTGACAAATTATTGTGTAAAGTGTTGACAATATCTCTTATAGTATTTTTTGGTAAACGAAGTTTTTGAAGACATTCCTTATCAGAGTAATTGCTTAAAGCAACACCAAATTTAATCTTGACCATGTGCAGCTAGAAAAATTGCAATGTCCATTTTGACTAAACTTTTATAAAGCTGTTAAAACAACGATATGAATTATGATCATAATACTTAACAAGACATGTACTTTTTTAAAAAAAATTTCTGAAGAAGAAAATATATTTAAAAATAAAAATTTTATATCTTTATAAGATGCTATAGTTGTACAGGGACTGATGCAGTTATATTTTTGTACAGGGACTTGTTTAATACAAATCCCCACATAATATAACATTTATAAAAATGTTATGCTATTACACACACACACACATATATATATATATATATATATATATATATATATATATATATATATATATATATATATATGTATATATATATATATATATATATATATATATATATATATATATATATATATATATATATATATATATATAATAGCATAACATCTTTATAAAATGTTATATGTTACATTACAAAGATGTTAAATTATGTCATATTAGTAATATGACAATATATCATCTAATATAAGATGCTATATCATTATATATAAGATATATTAAGCTTAATATATAAAATAATATAACATATTAATAAGATGTTATATCATCAAAATGCAGTTGTTTTTTATTAATATCTATGATTATTATTAAACCTTTTTATAATATAATTTATGCATATTAAGATCCCTGATAATATATCAATCTGACAATAGAACTACATATGCATCATAATAATGTAATGCCATTCTCATTATTTAGTGATTTTAAAGTTACGCCAAAGTTAAGGCAGCTCATAGCAAACTTAACTTTACTTGCGAAAATTGAGCAGAGCAAGTTTCTAAAAAGTTTTGTGAGCCCATTTCAGTTTGGTGAATACCGATAGTTTAGGGCTGAACTTACGCAAAAACTTACGAAAGTTTTTTTGAAACGCAACTGCGCAAGTTTGGTGAATACGACTTTTACAGTTTTAACTTATGCCAAACTGACGTCAGACTGAAGCTAAAAAAAAGTTTGTTAAATATGCACAAAGAACTTTTACAGAACGTTCTTAGAACGTGCCCGAACGTTTCTAACGTTCGTCGAACGTGCTCGAACGTATTGTGTTAGCTGGGTGACAGCCCTAATTCGATTGACTAGGCAAAGTGTATTTTCTGCCAAAGTACCTCTGCAAACAAGTTGATTTGCCCCGCTAATTCTAAGCGTTCTGATTGTTTGACAAGTTACAAATCACTTGCCGAAATCTTACCACCGCCTTTGCTACCGCCTGGATTTTATATTCAGCGATTAGATGATGGCAGTGGCTTTGAAAGTACTTTCATTGCAAACAAAGCTAAGTGGCATAAACCATGCAGAATGTTTTACTATTCCACTGAACTCAATCGAGCAGCTAAATGTCTTCGTTGCGCATCCCTAGCTGCAGAGGGTGAATCCTTATTAAATGAACCCCAGGCACTTAATGTTGAGCACAGCTCATTTAGGCGATCAATGTCAAGTGATATCAGAAAATCAAATTTGGTTTACACACAATCGGTTTGTTTTATTTGTGATACCAGTGAGTCAAAAGACTCATTGCACAGCGTCTGTACCACGGATCTGGATATTAAAGTCCGCGAGTGTGCTATTACCTAGGGTGATTCTACATTATTGACCAAGTTGAGCGACACAGATTTAATTGCTCAAGAGGCTAAGTATCACACTAAGTGTCTCAATGACCTGTACAACAAAAAACGTGCTTTTGATAGACGCATGCGTGCTGAAACGAAGCAAGTAGAAGATGAAGTTGACTGTATACATGATATTGTTTTTGCTCAGTTGATCGCTTACATTGAAGAAACAAGGTCAGAGAATGGTATCACACCCATCTTCAAACTAGCTGATCTAGCTAGACTATATGCTGATCGCTTGTCCCAACTAACTGAAAATAGGCTACATACACCAACTCAGCGTATGCATAGCACACGTTTGAAAGAAAGACTACAAGCCCATTTTCCTAACATGCATGCACAACAGGAAGGTCGAGATGTTTTACTTGCTTTTAATTGTGACATTGGTCCAGCACTTCTTAAAGCCTGTCAATATGACTGTGATCGTGATGCAGTGTGTTTGTCAAGGGCTGCGCAGATTATACGCCAAACTATGTTTGACACCGCTGAACCTTTTACAGGAACATTTCAGCCAGGGTGTCAGGAAAGGTCAGTATCAAAAAACCTCCATGCACTCGTTAACATGATACTAGAAGGTCCAATCATTGACATACAAACCAAGCCAATTGTTACTCCTGCTGCACTTACTATAAGCCAGCTACTTACTTTTAATAGTGTAAAGTATAAGCGATCAGAGAAATCTAACTCTTCTGCTGTTAAAAGTAGACGAATTCAATCACAAGAAACTCCATTACCTCTGTATGTTAGTTTACTTGTGCATGGAACTACAAGAAAACGATCACTTATTGATGAGCTATTTCATCTTGGTTTAAGTGTATCATATGATCGTGTACTTGCACTGACAACTGAACTAGGAAATGAAGTGTGTGATCAGTATAACAGTGATCAGCTCGTGGAGCATTCCATGGCACAGCTATTTTATTAGCTCAGCAACCTGATAATTACAGCACTGGAGTTCCACGCAATCTTATGTTGCTTCTTAACTCGCGTTGTAGTAAGATAATAAAAGCTTTACCGGAATCATACTCAGATGTTACCCCAGTTAGGCTTAAAAATAATCAACCAGCTATACCTATCTGCATTGGTCCATTTACAGGTAGTGGTGCTGTGTGGGAACAGGAACTCAATAAAGAACATTTGTGGCTTGAAACTGTTAGACAGGTTCATGATACCGATGGATCAAATGACAATTTGCAATCAGTGGAATGGCTTTCATGGGCGGCATACCATGCCAATAACATTATCAATCCAGATATAAATTTATAAATAGTTTCATTGTTGCCACTATTTCAAGATTCTTCCAATAGTGTTGCCATGATCCGACACTCAATGGATGGAATAAAAAATTCTATCCAACATCTTCATTCTGAACAGATCCCTGTTATTACGTTTGATCAACCGCTGTATGCTATTGCTAAAACTATTCAGTGGAACTGGCCTGATTTGTACGGAGAAGACAAATTTGTAGTCATGATGGGTGGCCTGCACATAGAAATGGCTTGTCTTAAAGCGCTTGGTAGCTTATTAAAGGGAAGCGGCTGGGTCGAGGCTGTTACTGCAGCTGGAATTGTAACATCAGGCACCGCTGAAGCTCTTTTGTCTGCATCCCATGTAAAACGTTGTCGGTATGTACATGAAATTTCTGTTTCTGCAATTCATATACTACAGTATCAAGCATACGAGTCCTATTGTAGTTTGCTTGACGATGGCGTTCAACCGTTGCCTTTCACTAGCTAGTGCGTAAAGCAAATGGTTCATCCACAGTTTGCTTATTGAGTACAGTCAAAGAAATCCAGCTTATTTTGTTTACGTTTATTAGGTCACTGCGTATTTCAAATTTTGATCTATACTTAGATAGCTTAACAAAACTGGTACCATGGTTTTTTTCACTTGATCGTACTCATTATGCTCGATGGTTATCAGTGCACATTCGAGACATGGTTTGTCTTTTGCAGAATAGTCCATCAACTTTAGCTGCATTTAACGCGGGAAAGTTTACAGTTAAAAAAACTGTACGAAAATTTTCAGCAATGGCTATTGATCAAAGCCATGAACAATGCAACGCTGCAGTTAAAGGTGATGGTGGTGCTATTGGTTTAACACAAGATGAACACGCATTACGTCGTTGGATGATTGCAGGACCGGAAGTATCTAGGCTCATTGAGGAATTTCAATATGGAATGCGTGAGGCCAATGCAGAATATAGACACCATGATCAGCAAGAAAATGTTCAGACAGCTTTCAAACATGATGTAAATGCCCTAGTTGATACACTAGTTGATATGGGCAACCCATTTCAAGATGACAGTGAAGATATTGTGGTATTACATAGCAGGCGTGTTGTGAGCTGTACTGCAGCCAATATTATATCAATTCGTGATGTAGGCCAATCTCAGTACAAAGATTTTGTTCAAGATCGCTTTGTTAATAGAACTGCTAGTGTGTATGCACCGCTAAAACGCAATAACTTGTCCCCATTCACAACTCCGCAATCAGCAATCGTGTCTAATATTAGCAAACGCTTGAAATCCACGCAAAGTGACTGTGACTTATTTTCTAGATTATACATTGGCTGCCAAACTAGAGACGGCAGTTTTGAAACATTTTTTGAGCATGAAAATCAGTCATATCCCCCTTCAATCTCTGAGTTTGGCACTCTACGATTTGGAGCCAAGTCTGATTTGGTTCCATGCTTAGAAAAAATCACCCAAATCATTGACATTGATCCTTCCACGCCTTCATTTGATATGATGGCTCTTGATGGGGCTGTTATTGTTCAGTTATTAAAGCCTGGAAGGCTAAGACGTTTGCATCTTATGCATTAGACGTATTCCTTCCTTATCTCCGTTTACAAATTGCTACAACGCAACGGCTAGATCTTGTCTGGGACACTTATAAAGCTCAAAGCTTAAAAGCTGCTACACGTGCAACGCGAGGAACTGGAGCTAGAGTACGTGTTGGACCTCAAGTACTTGTCCCACATAGATGGCAGGAATTCCTAAGAGATGATCACAACAAAACAGAGTTTTTTCAATTTTTATCTGAAAAAGCAGTTTCAATTCAATTACCCGAGTCAAAAGTTATAATAGCCACCGCTGGGCAACATGTTTTGTCTTCAAGCTCTTGTATTTTTGATAATCTTGAACCATGTTCTCATGAAGAGGCTGATACTCGCCTCATTTTACATGTATATCACGCAGCAAGGGCTGGTTACAAGAATATTGCAATACGCACAGTAGATACAGATGTTCTTATCATAGCAATATCCTTTTGGCACAAAATTTTATGCAATCAGCTGTGGATTGCATTTGGCACTGGAAAGCATTTCCGTTTTATTGCAGTACATGAAATAGCTAACAGTCTTGGACCATTAAAATCGAAAGCTTTACCGGCTTTCCATGCTTTTACTGGTAGCGATACAAACTCAGCTTTTTGTGGCAAAGGTAAAAAAACAGCATGGTCTACTTGGTCCTCTTTCAATGATGTAACTGATGCATTTTTGGCCTTTTCTGCAGCTCATGATCCAATGACGGATGAAACTTTGTTGTTACTTGAAAGATTTGTCATTTTATTGTATGATCGAACTGCTGAGCAAAAAAGTGTAAATTCTGCAAGGCAGTATTTCTTTACTCAAAAGAACTGGCAGATTGAAAACATTCCACCCACGCGTGACGCACTAATGCAGCATGTGAAGCGTGCAGCGTATCAGGCGTATATTTGGAGTCAAGAATTGATAGTATCGCCAACTTTATATAGCCCAAGTGAATGGGGTTGGAAGCTAGAAGGAAGTGATTGGCATCCAATATGGATGACGCTTCCTGAAGCTGATAAATGCTGTCCTGAGTTAATTCAGTGCGGATGTAAGACAGGTTGTACAACACGCCGCTGTAAATGTGTTCGTAACAGCTTAAAATGTACTGCTCTTTGCAGTTGTCAAGGAGAGTGTACCAGAGATTGAAATGTAACAATGTATATATCAATATTAACTAATATGCTTATTAAAAGTTGTTTTGGCTTCTTAACTTTTTTATTGAGTAACAAGTTTTTTAGAAATATTTATTAAAAAAATAAAAAAAAATTTTTTTTTTTTAAAAAGCAGGGGGGGGGGGAGGAGGTATTTCTTGGGCAAAATGGCCGTGCCCAAGCCCCTTTCCCACTCATTGGTGCATATGCGATCAATGTATACTTTGAATGATCTACCATCTCTTGAATTTTGGCCAAGATTAGTTAAACGGATCCAAGATGGCGGTAACTGCCATCATGGATTCAAGACAGTTCTGGTCATGCTATGCTTTGCCACCATATCTTAAAATGATCAGCATAATTTTCTGAGTTATTGGTGAAAATTTCATGCTTTTATCCACTTTTGCACAATTTTAGTCATTTTTAATGCTAATCTGCTGCACTAATATACTAGATGCCTAACTTGCGGGATTTTATTGGACAAAAAGTGAAGCCGCTTTTTTTGTTTACAAATTGAATCCGCCATTTGTAATAAGGATAAAAAACTATATCCGCCATTTGTAATAAGGGCAAAAACTATATCCGACGTGCGAAATAAAAGTTAAAAATGCACGTTTTTGCCCGAATTAGAAATGGCTCCCACAGCTTCACATTTCGGATCGAAGTTAGACATCTAGTATATATAATATATCATTGATTATCAAGAGCATGACTAAAAATAAATATGGCGGTCAACATATTTCAAACTTTATGTTATATTCTGTTATTTTCCTAGTATTATCTTCAGAATATTACACATAATAGAGACAAGAATAGGCCACAGCTGAGTAGAACTTGATTTGAATAATGGCATTCCATCGATATTAAAGCTTAAATACAAAGAAGTTTCTGAAATACAGTGAAGAATAATTTGTTTTGTAACTTCTGCCTTTAAACCCAAGTAGATGAAATCTCCATTATCAAGATTAGTGCAAATTATGTTTCGCTTAGTATTCAACAACACTAGAGTCTTTAGGGGCATTAAAAGAAGATTCAAAAATATGTTTAAGACTTCTTTTATACATTGTCGTATGCACCCATTTTTAATAGCCCAACTGCATAGTTTTAAATATAAAGCCTCATCATACCTTTCATTTTCAGTTATATTTTCATGACAATTTGAAAACTCCGAACGTTTATTTTCTGATGGTAAGTCATTAACAACTGGATCATCCAAACAATGATTTATATCATCTGGAGATATACAACTGTGTTCAGGCTCAGCTTCATCTATGGGCTCTAAATTCACTTGAAAATTTGACATGGATATATCATACATTTGTACAACTGCCCTTCTATGTGCACGCCAAGAAGAAAGCGAACTAAAAAGTTTATAGTTATTTAACACACCTTCTTTCTTTTAGTAAATTTTTGTTTAAATCATTTGATTGTTAAGTTATTCTAAACTTAATTTGCAAAACCTGGTGTTTGAAAAAATTGTTATGGGGTTTAATTAAAACAAAAAAAAATTTAAACCCACCAAAAAAAATTAAAGCAATAATTAGATTGGTCTATGTGATAACGTTTTAATAATATATTACCTAACATGAGGTAAAAAAAGTTAATTTTTATTCCGATAGCTAGCTATCTACTATCTATCTAGATTGAAAAACAACAAAACAATATATATATATATATATATATATATATATATATATATATATATATATATATATATTAAAAATTTATTAAAAAAAATAATTTTTTCAACGAAAAATATTCTTGATTTTTTTTGATTTTTTTAAAAAAATACTTTCAGTTGCTATATACTACACCTTGATTTGTCATGTTTTTATTTTGAGTTTCACTTCTGAAATATGTAGAGTATTAAATTTATGATATATTTATGATATTAGTGATTATATATTCTCGGTATAAATTTATTTTATACAGTATATAGATGTTTTTATTGAAGAAAATAGATTTTTGTTAAGGGCTTCGTGATAAGATCATTGCGATCTTCTTGAAGTCCTGGCCTTATAATATTATAAATCTTAATGTAAATAATATTATTCGGCAAATAAATATATTAATACTAATGCTAATACTATATATATATATATATATATATATATATATATATATATATATATATATATATATATATATATATATATATATATATATATATATATATATTAGGGTGGTTCAAAAATAGGTCATGTCAAAAATTTGAAAAGAGCCCTAGCTTATGATCTGCCTTGACCCCAAAATAGTACTTAAAATTTTTTACAAAAATTTTTTTGATCATTGGAAAGGTTCCCACAGAGGGCAAAAGGGTCAATTTTTGCCCCGTTTTAAGGAAAACTTTACCCCGCTTGTGGGACCCTTAAACTCCAACCATTAAAAAAAAACAACTATCCAATAACATGGTAATGAGTTATACAACTTAAGTTTCAGGGGCTCTTTTCAAAAATAAACATTCAAAGAATTTCATTTTTTCAGCAAAAGCGGGTTTTTAGTGGGAATTTTCAAAATATCTTACATTTCAATTTTTTTGTATAATTTAATATTTGAAAACATAACTTTTTTTGCTGAACAATTTTTGTTTTGAATAAAGAATAAAAAAGATTTTAAATAAAATAAAAAATAACTATTTCATTTTCAAAATTAAAATATAATCTTATTATTTCATCTAACATACTTATATGTAAACATTTAGTTTTAGACTAACATAAAATATTAATAATTTATATGATGCCACCCAAAAAGAAAATTGAAAGAGTTGATGATACTTTTTTAGTGGGAAAAGTAAATTGTACTATTCCTAACAACAAATTTGCAACTACACAAGAAATTCTTCAATACTACAACTTTCTGAGAAAATCTAAGCCTGAAGTTAAACTGAGTTTTATTGTAGGATGTCCAAACAAAAGTGGATCATTCTCACCAAATTGTCCTACCAGTCAGTTACATTGCTGCATAATATCTAAACTTGTAGTTCCATGGACACGTGGTGGATTTGAAGTAATTACAACTCAGAAGCTAAGGTAATGATAGATCAAACTGTATAACCTTATCAAAAACACTAAAATATATTTTTAAGTTTTTATAAGCATTTAATAATAATAATTTCATTTTATAGGATCAAGGTCACAAAAATGGTGCAAGACTGGATGAAGCTGAAATGCCTAAGCAAAAGAAACAACCCTACGGAAGTTAAAAAAAGAAAGAACTTTAAAGAAAATATGAAAAAGGTTTTCTGGATCGGAGAAAACCCACTAAATATGATTGAAAAAATAAGAAAAGATAGGTTGAGAAACCAAAATGACAAAGAGGAAGACATAGCTTTTCTTAAAGACCAATTAGAGGAAAGGAAAGGAAAGTTAGGGGGATTGGATAAGAGATTTCAATATTCATTAAAAAGAAAGTATAAATCTAAATGTAGTTATAATAAATTAAACAATGTATCAGATACTGATTCTGAAAATTCATTAAGTTCTTTTAATACCAATAAAAGCAATTCAAGTGATAGTGAATTTGAAATTGAGTCATATATTGATCCTACAAATTCTGTCAACCTACCAAAGGATATCTTGCAACGTACTGCTCACACAGCAGTTGGAGAGGGTTTAACTCCACATCAACATACAGCAATTCTTAGCAGTATTATTGTCAATTCTGGAGGATGCATATCTGAGTTTGTATGCTCTAAATCTTCATCATACAGAGCAGCAGAGAATGCTGTGGTAATGGGTGCAAATGAAATCAGAGACC
Source organism: Hydra viridissima (assembly GCF_058129835.1). Taxonomy (NCBI): domain Eukaryota; kingdom Metazoa; phylum Cnidaria; class Hydrozoa; order Anthoathecata; family Hydridae; genus Hydra; species Hydra viridissima. The sequence continues at coordinate 18,187,815 of NW_028324303.1, forward strand.
ATATAAAAAGCATTTCTAAATCTTCAAATTCTCTGATAACAATTCATTTTGATGGAAAAATTGTGAAAGAACTTACTGAAGGAAAACAGTTTTCAAAAGATAGATTAGCTGTTCTTGCTAGGATTAAAGGACAAACCGAGTTACTTGGAATTCCAGTAATCGACTCAGGTTCTGGAAAACACAAAAAAGAAGCTATAGAAAAACTTATTTCTAACTTTGGATTAGAGGATAAAGTTCAGTGTCTTTGCTTTGATACCACTAGCGCCAACACAGGTAAAGCAAAAGGAGCTTGTAGCAGAATCATTGTGCACTTACAGCGCCCTATGTTATTAACTGCATGTCGGCACCATATTTTTGAGCGTCATGTTACCCATTTTTGGGAGCTTTATCCAAGTAGTCATACTTCAGGACCAGAAAATAAATTATTTAAACTTCTTAAGAACCATTGGAATGATCTAGATACTGAAAATCAAGATTTAAAAAGATTATCAACTCCTGTTGATTCCTGGATTAATGAACAAAGGCTGAGTGCTATTCAATTTTGCAGATATATAATTAGCACTAAAGTTTTTAAGAAGGTGAGTAATAATAGCTTTATAAATGAATTTAAAATCTAATTATCTCTTCTTATTTCCAAAAAATAGTATAGTAAAGTAGTACTTCACATATAATTTTCCAGTTTTACAAATTTGTAGTAAGTAATTTAAGTTATCATAACTTAGGAAAAAAAATTTGTTTAGGATGGAAAGTTTCGTAAAGATTACCAAGAATTGGCTGAACTTACATTGATGGTACTGTCACACACTGACAGGTTTAAACTTCACAATCCTGGAGCTGTTCATCATGCCAGATTCATGGGTAAAAGTTTATTTTACCTAAAACTGTTTCTTTCCATTTTTTACACTGAATGGTTTCTTAGAGCGGAGCTAAGTTCAGCTGCTCCAATGCAGGTACACGGTCTGAATAATTGTTTTAAAATAAAGATATAATTTTGAATAAATACAAAAAGTAGGTATATTATTTATTTTTAAATTAAACATTGAAAAATCTAACCCTTAACTATTAGGATATGAAAGCATACTGGCAGATGAAAAGGTTTGAGGAATTGAATAAAGCTGGAGCTCAAGCTGTTTCTGAATCCATTATGCGACATACTTGGTACCTTGACCCATATTTAGTCATTATAGCAATTGCAGATCAGAAATGTAAAGAACGTAGCAACATGGCTAAGAGACTATTTGGTCTAAAACGACCCTCTATAGAGGAGTATTCCTTAGAAAGACAGGTGTTGGATAAAGACATTCTGAAGAACTTAAACTTTTCACAGGATGAGCCTCCCAGTTTAGTTCCACTAGTTACAGAGAAGTCCTGGCTTATATTTGACATACTTGGTCATGGAAAAGCTGAGGTTCAATGGATGAAGCTTCCTGCAGAGTATTGGATTTTAAATGATTTCTATCAAGAATTTGAAACAGCCATCATGAATCTTGATGTTGTGAATGATTGTTCAGAAAGAACAGTCAAATTAGTTCAACAACTTGTTAATAAAGCACATTAAGAAGAGAAAAGGCAAGATACGTTTCTTTTTACTCATGTGTACAAGCGAAATCGAAATGGTAGAAAAAAGTTGGATCATGCCAAAGCTGCACTCAATAGTATTATTTAATATCTACTTTTTGATCCATTTTATTTTTGAAACACTTGTAAATGTTTGGTTTTTGTTTTGTATTGGTAAAGTTTTTTTTTTATTGTATTCAAACAAATACTTATTTTTTTTAAAAAAACATTTTATGTTTTGATGATTTTCAATGTTTTATCATTCTTCTGAAAATTATTTAAAAAAATATTTATGAAAAGAGCCCCTTAAACTTAAGTTGTATAACTCATTACCATGTTATTGGATAGTTGTTTTTTTTTAATGGTTGGAGTTTAAGGGTCCCACAAGCGGGGTAAAGTTTTCCTTAAAACGGGGCAAAAATTGACCCTTTTGCCCTCTGTGGGAACCTTTCCAATGATCAAAAAAATTTTTGTAAAAAATTTTAAGTACTATTTTGGGGTCAAGGCAGATCATAAGCTAGGGCTCTTTTCAAATTTTTGACATGACCTATTTTTGAACCACCCTAATATATATATATATATATATATATATATATATATATATATATATATATATATATATATATATATATATATAATATATATATATATATATATATATATATACATATAGATAGATAGATAGATAGATGTCTAAATAATTTATATATAAAGATTATTTAAAAATTTAGATATCAAATAGATATTTAGACATCAAGGAAAGATTTCTTTGCAATCAAATATAAATTTAACAGATTAATGTACAGCAATCTGTTGTGTACGTGAGGTAAAAAAAAGTTGATTTTTATTGCTATAGTCAGCTATCTACTGTAAGATTACAAAACAACAAAATAATCATGGCCAGGGTTGGCAAAAACCCTACCCAACTGGATTTTTGCTGGGTTTTTGGGTTATTGGTTTTTTTGGGTTTTTGCTAAAACCAAATCTATAGCTTGATACAAATCTTTAGTGACAAAGTTGGATAAACTTATAGTTATCTAAAAGTTATTTTCATTTTTACAGGTATGTTGACTTACAATAGCTAAGTTAGTAATTAGATTGCATTTTTTTCTAATACATTAAGATAATTTTGAATATAGATATTATTTTAGAATTTTGATCAAATTTAAAGTATGTCTCTTCCAAGCCGATAATAAAGAATATTGTAGAAATTCATAAATATTCTCGTAATCATCGCCAACCACATGTATGTACCAAATTTTAGATTGTTATTGACTTACTGATCATATTTTGTGATGCAATGTTATGAAATAAAACTGTACTCCAACCATCTTGAATTAGGATGATAGCACAATCATCAGCAAGATCACTTTTCATTAAACTGATTACTTCTTTATTTACCTTTACTTAGAGTTCTGAAGATATCTGCTTTCTATTTGGTGGCTCGTATCCAGGTCTTAGTTTTTTAATCAGTTTGATAAATTCAAGATTTTCTACTGCGTTGAATGGTATATTTGCTGAAAAGGAAAACCGTGCGATTTGCAAATCCAGTTCATCTTTCTGATTACTTGTTGTAGCAACAAATTTAGAAATGGATGTTTGTCGTTCCACCTTCAATGGACTTGAATGAAAAATTGAAGAATTAGAATCATCACTAATAATACTGAAACAAACTTGTTCTTCATCTTCTGACTGGTTAGACATATTTAATGATGCAGATGTAGATGGCCCTGACTCTAAAACTGATATATTGTTAAACACTTCTGTGGAATCATTACACTTCCTTTTTTTATTCTTCTGGATTTGTCCAAATGGCTCTTAACTCAATTTTTTTAGTTATGCTCTCTTTGCAATAATTACATATTACTCTATTTGGTTGATCACTTAATATGGTCACTTCGTTCCACTCATTAACCTTATTTCTTCCTTCCTTATTTATGAAATATATAATACTCAACTCCTTATTTTATCATCATTAGGACAATTTTTGAGCAGCATCTAACCTATAGTGTTAAATAGAAACTAATTTATGAACAAAAAAGTTATAAATGAAAAACTTTAGACCAAAAACCCAGTAAGTTGGGTTTTTGCTCTTCTGTTTTTTGGGTGGGTTTTTGGGTGGATTTTTGGGTTTGGGTTTTTGGATACCAACCTCATGGCCTTATATAGATTACTTAGAAGCTTAGATTTCAAATATAGATATTTAGATAACAAATATAGATTTCTTTGCAATCATATATAGATTTAACAGATTGCTGTACAGCAATCTGTTAAATTTATATTTGCATACCTTGTATTAGGATAAGATCTTTTTCTAGTTGCAATACATTCCGCCAAAATTTTTGAAAAAACACAAAAAAACAGAAATCTGCACCCTACATCACCAAACTTTCTGAAATTTGGCACAAATGTTTAGACACATAACTTAGGAAAGACTGTAAATTTTTTTTATAAAATTCTTATCCGTTTAGGATTTACAGTAACTTGAAGTTTGTTTGATTTTGACTGAAAAATGAGGGGGGAAAAGTGCCGGAAATGTGTCCTTTTACAATTACCCTTATAAGGTGTTTGTAGTAATTTTGCAAAGCTAAAATTTGGTACCAAAGGAGTTTGAATCCTGTTTAATCTGAAAATTATAGATTTGTATCTCTCAAAACAACAAAATATAGTTTATTTCAAGATCTACAAAGCGCACCATCTAATTATAATAAAAAAGAGCATTGACAACTATAACTCTAGAAAAAATCTGACTGATAGAAAAAACTTTTGGTTTTAATTTTCTTAAAGATTAGACATATATCTACTTTACGAACCAATATTGTTTTGGCCATACGTTTATTTGAGAAGTTGTTAAGGTTTGATATGAACACAAAACTTTTTGATATTTTAAAAATCAGGCAATCTATCCCAATTTTCTACAAATTAATCAAATTAGAAATTAATAGTTTAGTGACTTAAATATTTTTATTAATTTTTTAGAACAAAATATTGGTAATAATAAGGTATAAAAAATAATATATACAATACAATAATAAGGTATAAAAAAAACTTTTGAAAAATGAATACTCAATTTAAATGATTTTATATATGCTTTTAATTCACATTATTTAAATTGTACAAAAAATAAAAGATAAAAAAAAGTATGGATAGGACATATCAGACTCAACAAACTTGAAATTAGTTTAAATATAAAAAATCTCTATTTCCTAAGGAGAACAATTTTTTTCAAGTCGTCTTAGGCTAAATCCACCACTTTTGCTCATAGGAAACACAGGTATAATCACCTGGTACTAAGTATACAATTGTTACAGGGATGTTTCCAAAATCATGAATGAAAGCAAAATATTCATCAACACTGTATAGCTTTGCACCTATCTAGAAAAAAAAAAGCAACATTTATTCCGTTTTACTTATTTTGTCAAACATGTTTTTTTAAAGGCATTAAAAAAAAATTGTAAGTCCAAAATAAAACAAAAATACTTTTGAGGATGATTCCACAAAAATAAAAAATCTATTCGAGTTTATCAATAAAAAGTTATGCATATTTTTTAAAGATGATAAAAGGAATATTAAATATATACATTTTAACCTTTTAATGGCCAAGTGGTACAAACTGATGGAAACTATGTGTTTCAGGTATGGTATTTGCAGTATTCAATCATTCCTTAAGAGTGTTTCTCACCAAAGTTAAATCTTCTGATGAATTATAAATGAAATGTACACCTTCAACATTTTCATTGTAATATTTGAACATTGCTTGTGGAGATAAATATGATTACCCATATCTATTTGCAAGCTTGCTAGTGTTGCTGAACGTTTGACTGTACCATCTATCCCATCACAAGGTTGCTTACCGTGACTAGTTGCAAAAAAGTTCCATTTAGCAGAAAGACCAAAATCTTCAAGATGGAAACAAAGATTCAAAATATTTTTACAATTATTGTATTGACCTGCACACCCATCCGAAAAGTATTCAATATTTTTTATTTGAGGTAGATTTTTTTTAATATCATTGCTGACAACAACAATAATTTTGTAAACCATGTTAACACCATGTATCATATCATCTTAAATAATACAAAAAGATTTGTGATTGAGAAAACCTTCTTTTTTGAAATAGATAATCACAGGATGAAGTGTACATTGTAAATTTGTCCAATGAAAGCTTTGTACTTCATCCTGAGCTACAAATTTATAGTTTTCTGAAAAATCAACCAGAAATAATGATGTTAACTCATTCATATCTTCCTTTCTTGATCTCAGGTATGATGCTTGATTCTTAGGTAAATATGAGTGTGGTGCAAGTTTAGTCAGTTTTTTACATACTAAGTCAATGTATTCAGACACTGGCTCTTTATTATGTGTTAAGTTTGACCTATCTGTTGTTGTCAACTGATCAAATTCTACTTCATCGTCATCTTCAAAATCTCCAATTAAATTATAAAGTTTTTCAACCAATGCATTCATAGTTGCTGGGCATCTTTTACATTTACGCATCATACAGTCTTTATTAGTCATGTCACATACAGTATAAGGTAACAGTTCTTTATATGTCACACTAAGAGGAAGTAAAAGCAGTTTTAAATTCTGATGAATAGCACAGACACATACTGAATGTGTTCCTGAAGCACCAGCAGTAATACACCATTTTTGTCGCAATGTGCAAAACCTTGAAAACCCTATTTTTATTTTTGGGTTCATGGTTTTGAAAGCAACAAACAATTCCTTTAAATTACATAATAGCAAGCGTTTTTGCATGTGAACATTTTTCTTTATGCTTACATAATCCTTTTTACCAGGCATTATACGACTATATTCATCATCTTCATAAAAAACTTGACCAGTTGAACTGAGCAAGTGTTGTCAGTTGTATTTTTTTAGATGTTGCTGCAAACTCTGCAATTTTATTAGCTTACAATACTATCATGTTATCAAACAAGTTTGCCTTTTCCATATACTCATTACCGAAACCTGACTGTTTTTCAAAACTTTCTTCTGGTATATTAAGGGAAGTGGCTACTTTTTTTTTTAATGGAGGTTGTTAATGCTGTCAATTTTTGTTTACTTTCTCTAATTTTACCTGACTTATGCAATCCTTTGACCTTAATAGGAAATATTCCAGCAACTGTAAAGTGTGTATTTACACCCTCTTTTTTATTTTGAATGGATGTTTCACTAACAATATCAAAATCTTCATCATTTTCACTCATACTTTTTGATAAATGTTTCATAACTTTACTTCGATAGCTTGGACACAACTTTTTTCCAGGTATAAGATTTAAACCTATGGTTTCTGCTTCTAATACATTATGCATTGTAATCACACGTAGAGATGCTGAAAATAAAATGTACTATATTACTCAAATACAATAACATTAATTATACTATTATTATAAAACAATGAACAAATCCTAATAAACAACTTATTAAGAATGGTATTACCCATTAAAATGTAAATGGATAAACTTTTACCTCTACACGCTTTTTTGTGAGTCAGAAATGGATTACAGCAACTTTTCTGATTACTCTTATATCTCACTATTAACATATCACGATGATGTGTGCATATACTAGTAATTTGTTCTTCTTTCAAGTTTGTTCGTTTTACAAGTAATTTAAGATCATTCCTGTCAATATCTTCAATTAGATTTCTTACTTAGGTATATGATTGTTTATAACAAGCTCCATAATCATTTACAAATGAACAATTGATTTTGTTATCCATATAAAACTATAATGAGGAATTATAATCTAAACACTTAAATAGAAGAAATCTTCAATACAGTATTCCTAATGAGCAAAGTACACTTGAACACAAACAATATGATTAAAATAAAAATAAAGTTATATTTATAAAGAACATTTGCTTGAACAAATAGCTATTAGTTTTAATAGACATACTATAAATGCCTAATTATCTTCTAATTATTGTCAATTCTCTACTAATTATCTACCAAAAATTAGGGTGAAAGTAGATTATAACTAAATATAATTATATTTAGTTATATAATTTAACAAGGTAATATTTATTGAATATTATTATGTACACTTGTCATTTTATTACTTAGTTTATTGATGAGATAATCACTATTTTATTACAATAAAACAATCAATAAGAAAAAAAACATTACATAATATTATTTAATTTACTTACATAACTACTATGTAATGAAAATAACAATGCAAATGACATAAGAATTATTTAATGAAAATAACAATTCAAATAGCATAACTTTTATGTAATGAAAATAACAAATTTATGTTTACAAAATATTTAACAATATTTTGTAACAACTTTGTAAAACTTTAAATCACATAACACAATTCTGTTGTTTTTTTAATCAACTGACTCAAAATTTGATTAAAAACAAATATAATTGTATTTAGTTCAAAGCCAAAATGAATTTGCTCACTTATTTTTTTTTAATTTCTTCAGAAAAATTGAAAAACCAAAACATCAATAACTCCTCAGCAAAACATAAGGCAAAAATAAAATTGATTCGTAAAGTAGATGTCTAATCTTTAAGAAAATTAAAACCAAAAGTTTTTTCTATCAGTCAGATTTTTTCTAGAGTTATAGTTGTCAATGCTCTTTTTTATTATAATTAGATGGTGCGCTTTGTAGATCTTGAAATAAATTATATTTTGTTGTTTTGAGAGATACAAATCTATAATTTTCAGATTAAACAGGATTCAAACTCCTTTGGTACCAAATTTTAGCTTTGCAAAATAACTACAAGCACCTTATATGGGTAATAGTAAAAGGACACATTTCCGGCACTTTTCCCCCCTCATTTTTCAGTCAAAATCTAACAAACTTTAAATTGCTGTGATTCTTCAAGGAATAAAAACTTTTTGAAAAAAATTCACAGTCTTTCCTAACATACATCTTTAAACTTTTGTGCCAAATTTCAGCGAATTTGGTGATGTAGGGTGCAACCCTTTGTTTTTTGAAAAAATTTTACTCTTAGGTAAATCTTCAAAGTTACTTAAATTTCTAATTTACAAGTCAAAAATTTAATTTGAAAAATGCCTGTTCATAACTATTCTGTTGAAGATGTTAAACAATATCTCTCTGATGTAAGGATGAAATATTACAAATCAGAGCGTAAGTCTTTTTTAAAGAATGCAAATAAATTCAAACTAAAGTAGAATCCCGTTAACTCGGACTCTGAAGAGATATAAATATTTTTTATACAGAATTAAGCAAAGCTCTCGTTTAGTCGGACTTTCTGAAAATGTCCGACTTATTGAGATTTCGAGACTTGTCGAACGTTCCTCGATATATAAATATTATGTGCATATATATTGAACAATATAATCTTATGTGAAATATATATTTTTATATATATAATATCTACTATAAACAAAAAATGTCCGAAATTGATGTTCGTTCCACTGACTCGCACAATTCTTCTTCAAACAGCTTTGAAGCATTCAAAGCTATTTTAAATGACGCAAAAGTAATTAATTTTCGAACGTTCTAAGTTTTGAATTTTAATCTATATTTTTAAATTTTTAATGTAATAGTTATTAACAAATTGAATTTATTCGAAGCTTAACTAAATCGAAGGCTCTCCGTGAAAATGTTTAGCTAGGTTTAATTATATTTGACGCCAAAGTATTTTATTTTCGAGCGTTTAGAGTTTGGAATTTTTGTTGAAGTATTGAAAGCTTTGTTATTATACGCACTTATATGCAAATTGTTGTATATGCATATTCAAAATAAACGTCCTAGTTAAGTGAAGTTTTTTGCCGAAGGCACCCCAAAAAACAGTACGAGTTAGCGAATGGTCCGACTTAACCAGGTACGACTTTAGCGGATGATTTTACAGTGAGTTGACAGAGAATGTGCAAGGGAATTGAAATTCCATCCGACTTAATAAAAGTCCGACTTATCCAGGGTCCAAGTTAACGGGATTCAACTGTATGTGGTATGTAAACATTATATTATACTTTGTTGAATAAGTAATTATTATCATTGAATTAGATCTAAAGTTTAACATACTTTAGATGGTAAATTGTATTAGCTAAAAAACCTTATTTATCAGAAAAACAAGCATTGTCCACCCAATTGATTTTAAAAGAGTACGATTATTGTCTTTAAATGACTAAACAATTAATTGAAAGAGATGATTTAAAAATAATTTAAAAAAAATCCAGCAAGAGAAAGCATCCAACTTTTCTAACTGACGCAGGTATATCGAAATCCATAACATTAGTTTGTCCTGCAATTTCTGTAGATAATCATTTTTATTCAACATTATAAGCGCAGTCAGTCAACTGTGCATAGATGTTTTTAAACATCCATCTTGTTGACTTGGTGATACTTTAATTGATATTGCACAAAGCTTTCTTTCACACCAGTTTCCTGAAGTAGGTGGATTTCTTTGATTTTTAATTCAAAAAACTTTGGTGGTTATACTATTTCTAGAAAGTTTGTTCAGATACTTAATGTTAGAAATTCGCATTGGGTTCTAATAAGTAGTTTAACATCTGAAAATGGTTCTAATTCTGTTCAGTATTATGATTCATTGTTTACTAGATTTAATAAAGGCACTGTTCCATTACTGGCACACAGAGTTGCACGATCATTGCTAATAAATGAATGTATTTCTTCTTTGAATGTAGAGGTCATAAGATGTCAAAAACAAGAAAATGGAAATGGTTGTGGGCTTTATGCTATTGCAAATGCTACTGGTTTATGAAATGGTTTTGATTCAAGTTTAATTATCTGGGATAAAAATAGTATGAGGTCTCATTTCCTGCAGTGTATTGAGAGAAAAAAAATGGAGATGTTTCCTTACATTTCTTTATCATATGGTAAAAAAGTATGCTCATTATCATTTCAATGTGGTAATTTCTGTCACTGTAATAATGTTTTTTTGAAAAACCTTAATAAAAATTAGATATTTGATTTTTTAATTTTTGTTTTGTGAGCATAATGACTTGAAATCATTTTGTTAAATACATAAAAATATTTTCTTAACAAAAACTTATTTTAAATAAAAACTAATTTTAATTGTCTTTGATTGATTCGGTTTTAGATAAGAGTTATAAGTAGTAGAGATACAACAAGTATAGTTACAAGTAATAGTTATAAGTTAGAGTTAGAACTAGAGTTATAAGTAGTAAAGATGACTAGGCTAGAGTTAACTCAATTTTATATTAGAGTTTATTGTAGAGTTTTTTAAATAAGATTTATTATGATAATTTAATTGTTTTAAAAAAATTTGTGACTATATTTTAAATTTCTAGTTTTATCATCACTCAAACTATTAAGTAAAAGTTATAATTAATAAATATAAATTACAAATATAAAAAAGTTAAAAATAGTTTTCTAATATTATTTTTCATATATTTCACTTTAGATTGCCTGGTTACATTTCAGGTTACAAGTACTTTTTTAAATTCAAACATAATTGTCTTTTTTGTTTGTTTCATCTGTCAATTTATTATATTTATTTGGTAAATAATTCTGATTATAATTAGATAAAAACTTTCTTCTTCTTTTTTATTTTAGGTTTTAGGTACGACAACTTAAGCTCTTATGGCTAGGAGTATTTAAAGAAAAAGATTCCATCACTTATGTTAAAAGTATATTTGATAGGTAAACCTCAATCCCTGGTGTTTATTTGAGAAGGCAAACAACCGACAATCTAGGAGAGGTATATTTAAAAGGACACAAGTTTAATAACAATTCAAAGTTGAATGTAAATTTATTTTGGAAAATAAATTTTTAACAATATTGTTCTCATGTTTTTTTTTTACATTTCTCATTTTGTTTCCACGTAATTGTAATCTTCTACATGTTTTAATCGCTTACACATTATCCCATGTAAGTGTGTTTGGACGGTTTAATTTGGATAATGCTGGTTTTTAATTGTAACGTTATGGAAGGTTTAAGATCATATTTAGATCAAAATCTTGAACTCGTTAAATTTCAAACCCTTAACTCGTTTTTCAGATTAGAAATAGATTCCTAGGTTTATCAAGTGTAATAGACTTTAAACTTTCTACACTCATATGAAAATTTTTATCAGCAGAAAATTTATAGATTAAGCTGCTTTTTTAAAATTTTTTTTAATTAAAATAACTCTTAGAAACACTATTACATTAACAGATAACATTACTTATACAGGGGGCACCGTGTGGGGTGCGCGCCAGATATCAAAATACAAACTTATTGTAACATTTATATCACAATCTATAAGCATAAGACACAATACAATATAAAATCGATAAGGTGTTCCTACACTCATAAAAGCTTATTTCTATAAAAAAAAAATTTTTTTTTTTTAAAGCTTATTTTATTTATTCATCACTTGTGAATAGTCTCTGATTATATTGGATTGTAAACAAACTCTATTAAAAAAGATATTTGCTGTTATATTTAGGTAACTTAAATAAGTATCCTTAGAAACGCCCATAGCAACCACATTTTAAGTTATTTTTAGGATAATAACTTGAAAAATCTTTAAAACATGATATTTTTGGACTCGTTTTTTTTTTGATTTTTCACCATATTAAAAAGGATTCGGATGAGAGAAGGATATATAAAATAAAATAAGGAAAGTACTTTTTTCTGAGACTAATGTTGGCCACTTGTCCACCAATTTTTCTATGTTTGTTTCAAATCTTGTAACTTTTTATATACTATGAATAATATAAAATGCTTCTCTCATCCGGATTAATATAACTCAATGAGTATATACACCAATTTTCAGCTTGAGATGATAAGTATTTAAATTACTAGCTTGTCACAAAAAATGCTAGTTTTTTCATTCATTTTTTAAATAATTGGCTAATCGAGACATTTTTTTTTTTTTAAAGTTGATTTTTGTAAATAGTTTATAGAACCACATTTTTGGTGAAAAAATTAAATCAAAAACACTTTGCTTTCAAAAGGTAGTCTTTTCTGTGGAGGACCACCTTAATTAAGGGAAGTGCGGCGCTCCTAATTAGGAATTTTCATTTATCCTATTGTTACGTTAAATATGCAAATATTAAGATCTTATAAGATTATTTTTAAAGTCATATATTTCAATAAGGTTTTTATAAAACTTTAACTTAATCTTAACTTAACTTAAAATTTAAAATTAAGTTTGGTGTTAAAAATATTGTTGCATTACTTATTAATGCAACGAACTATTTGTGATGGCTTTTTGTTTTTGAAGAATGCGTTTCTCGCAACAGCTTCTTGTATTACAGGGAAACGAAAGGATATTATATATTATATATTACAAAGATAGCAATCTTTGTAATTGATTTTGTTATATATATTATATTTACTTCTTGATCAAGAGCTGTCATTTTTACTCGTACTTAACTGCTTATTGTAAAAGGTAGTTAAACATGGAGCCCACGGAGTTTTGTTTGTGATTTAAGCTTGTTACAGTAGTGATTATCCTGAAATTTTATTCGGTTGGATACTAAAGATATTTCCAGATGCTTGCAGCTAAGTTGTTACTATTTTTCTTATGTAATATTTTAATGTTAAATACGTTGTCTCTATTTGGAGTAATTATATTTCGAAAGACAAGTACTGTAATTATTCGAAGTGCAATTTAAATTGGTCTGAATTTAAAAATAATTTAAAATTTCTGCTATTTAGGACTTGCTTTTATTAAAAACATTTAAGTTAATGTGGTTGCTGGTAGGCAGTGTTAATGTGCTTTACATTGACTTAAAGGAATTTTCATTATACGTGCAGATTTTAATTGTTATAATCGTTCTTTAGCAATCATTTGAAATTCATTTTTATCTTAATTATTTGTCTAACATATTTCATCTTAACTACTATCAACACTTGCATTCATCTTAAAGACTTGTGTATAAACTCATTAATATCATTATTCCCTTACTTTTTTTAAAAAATATTACTCTGTGAGATTCTAGATTTGCACCATGTCCTATCTTTCTACTAAACACAAAGTTCGTACAATGAACATAAATTCAGTTGAAAATATTTAATCAAACTAGTGAACTTATAAGAGCTGATAATCACATAGAAATTTCAAATGAACTTATAACCTTACAAGACACTGCTGCAGATAAGTTTGAAAAAATCAAAATGTTAGATGAAGAGATTTTTGTTTTAATTGAAGATGTTGATGAGTTACAACTTGATGATGGCAAAGCTACTCAATTTACACTTAAGTATAAACGTGAGATTTTGAAAATTAATACTTTCTTAAAACAGTTTGATTTAAAAAGTAATGACCCAGCTAACATGTCCTATTGGGGCCCATATTGGTTTGCCCATATAGGCCCTATGCAGGCTTTATATAAACGGGCCCCATGTGGGTTGCCCTTAAATATAAGATTTAGTTAAAAAAGGCGCATTTGTGAACTTTATTTTTCTATGCGCGTTATTAAGCCGGTTTTGCAACTTGTTTTATAATTTTGTGCATACTTTTTTTGTGCAAATTACTGGCAATTTTTACTTGTAAGTATACAAATTTATGATAATAATTATCAAAAAATATGTTTTCATTTTAAAACTTCGTTTATAAATATTGTCGTGTTTTCTTTCGCTACTTAATAATAATACTACAAACTTAATTTTAAAAAGTTCTGTAAAGAACTTTTTAAAATAAGGTTTCTAGTATTATTATTGTGTAGCAATGGAGCACACAATAAATAGGCTTTTTTTGAATTCTACACAAATAAGTAGGCTCTTTATTAAATGCTAACTAGGGAAGTAATAAAAATTTAAACACACAAGTGTTTCAAATTTTCATTACTTCCCTAATTAGCATTTAAAAAGAGCGTACTTATTTATAATATTTCATTATTTTACGTTTTATAAATTTTGTAAAAAATGTTTTAATCGTTATATACAGGTAAGTATTTAGACGGCTCAATTTCTCTATTGATTATTATTATAAAGCTTATTGCTATTTATTATTTGTTGGTTGTTTTATATTGCTCTTTTTTATATTTAAATTATGCTACATGTACTGTTGAATTCAGGGTATCTGACAGATCAGGGAAAACAGTGAAAAGTCAGAGAATTCAGATACCTGTAAAAAAATCAGCTTATTCACTTGTGATTAGGTAGTGCTCACACTTTTATCTTGCACATAGTTGTACAACTATATGTTATGCAGCCTTTTTGTGTATCAGATGAACTTTGATGCATTTCTTATATTTTTTCTCACTTCACAGCTACTCCATAATTTTATATTTATTAGCTAAAGTATTATATTTAGTTTATTAATAAGTATATGGTATCAGGGTGTTAGGTAGGAATATATTTTTTATCACATTTTTATAGTATTGGGAATTTTATTGTTATTGGTCTACAAAATATTGGGAAGTTTTATTGATATTCTCCTATTACTTAAAAAATAAAAGGTAATTGAATTTTATGAGTTTTAAATTTTACATTAGGAATTAAACTGCGCAATGGTATAATTCATAACGGAATACCATGTATACCATACAATTCCGTTAAGAATTCCATGGTATACGTGGTAGCATTGGGCCAGCTAGCACCCTGGTATTCCCAGGGTGTTAGTTTTTAAACATTTATTTAAATTATTTATAAATTTGAACATTTGGAAAAGTTTCACTGTTTCAATGTTTTATTTTATCACCAAGGCATCACTATGGTGTTCAGCATTAGAACTATACAAAGAAAAACTAAAAGAGCGTTTGATTCAGCTGTGTCAAATCTCCAAAACAAAACTAGTAGTGAGGATTTTGCGAGTTACCAAGCAACATTACCTACTGTGGGACTGCAGGTGCCTGAAATTGCTAATAACGTTAGTGATACATTTGATCCAGAAATATGCACAGATACTGTACCTGAATAACAAATAAATGCTGACTCCTACATTCCACATGATTACGAAAATGACTCAAATAAAAGCTTTGACTCAGATAGTGAAACAAGTGAGCATGAAAATGATTTATCTGATTATGAGAGTGAATTTGACATTAACACTAGTTTACGTGACTGGGCAACGTCGTTCAACATTTCTCTTGCAGCTGTAACAGCACTACTTCATATTTTGTGGCTAGCTGGTTTATCTGTACCAAAGGATTCCAGAACTCTGTTACAAACACCTAAAAGTGCAGAGATTAAGCAAATTCCTGGTGGAAACTATTACCATTTTGGCATTGAAAATGGAATAGTCACATCTTTAAGAAAAAAATTAAATCTGACTAATTTTGAAATAAAAAAATTGTCTCTAAATATAAATATTGATGGTTTGCCATTATTTCGCAGCTCACGTATGCAGCTATGGCCAATATTAGGCACTGTCGTTGAATTACCAAAAGCAGATATTTTTATTATTGGCTTATATGCTGGATCATCCAAGCCTTTATGTGTCACTACATTTTTAAATGACTTTATCATTGAAATGAAACATTTACTTCAAAATGGTGTGAGATATTTAGATCAAATTTATCCTATTGTAGTGAATGCAATTATTTGTGATGCACCAGCACGATCATATATAAAGCAAATTAAGGGGCATGGAGGTTATAATGCCTGTGAACGTTGTACAGAGGAAGGCACTTACTTGAACAATAAAATGACATATCCAAATTTGCATGCGTCTCTTAGAACCGATGATGACTTTGTTAGGCAAAAAGATGAGGACCACCATTTACCGAATAGACAGTCACCTTTAATAGAATTAAATATTGGGTTAGTGTCTAAATGCCCACTTGACTATATGCACCTTACTTGTTTGGGCATAGTTAGAAGAATTGTTAGCCTCTGGTTGGAAGGCGATTTGCATTACAGGTTGCCAGCAAGGGTAGTGAATGATATTTCTGTTAACTTAATAAAGTTGAGAAGCTACTTGCCTCGTGAATTTGCCAGGCAACCACGATCAATTCTGGAATACAAGCAATGGAAGGCAACTGAGTTTCGGCAGTTTATGTTATATTTGGGAGCAGTTGTTCTTTGCGATGCTATTCCCATCAATATGTATCAAAACTTTCTCACATTTTCTGTTGCTATGATATGTTTACTGCGACCTGAATTTGCTAACAGTTTGCAGTATTGTGACTATGCAGAGAAATTGTTGCTTATGTTTGTTACAGATTTTGGCACCATATATGGTGCTAGCCAGCTCATATATAATGTACACTCAGTCATTCATTTACCACAAGATTGTAGAAATTTTGGAGCCCTGGATAAAATATCATCATTTCCTTTTGAAAATTTTTTAGGTCAAATAAAAAAAATGGTGAGAAGGCCTCAGAATCCAATTGCTCAAGTAATGCGACGCTATTATGAAAAAGAACATATCCTCTTGGTTGCAGAAAATAATAGCAATATTCAAAAAAATGTGCCGCCCAAAGAACATTTCACTGGTCCTGTGCCGCCAAACTTCTCTCATGAAACTTATCGTCAATATAAACATTTTAAAACCGATAATATTTTTATTTCATCAACCGTTGGCAACAATTGTTTTGAAATTCTAGGGAAGCTATCAATTGTCAGAAACATATTGCAAACATCAAAAAATGATATATTTATTATCTACAATGAATTCATTGATTTGAAACCATTTTTTCATTTTCCTTTAGATTCTACTCACTTTGAAATATTTTTAGCTGCTCATTTATCCACAGTTCTGAAATTTGTACAGTCTGAAAATATTGGAAAAAAGTTTGTTAATATGCCTTATGGTGATAACTTTGTTCTTATGCCTTTGCTGCATCAAGTATAAATTCAGTGAATACAACTTATGATAAAAATGCATACAAACGATCAACCTTCGTTGTTTTGTTCTTGCAAGTTTTTTTAAAATTCATTATGTTTTATGGCGTCCCTAATAATAATTAAGTGGTGTAATATTATTTAAATCCTTGTGATATAAATTAGTTTAAAAGGTATTGTATTTTTAATTTACATGTATTGTAAATTCATATAATTTCAATCTTCTTGCTAACATGTTCATGTAGAATTTTGTTCATAAAAGTTTGAAAAATACACAACGGTTATATTGTTGCTCAATCATTGTCTTGTATAACATATTTTTATGTAATATTATTGCTGATATGTTATTTTATAACATATTATATATATTATATATATATTATATTGTTTTTCTAACTATGGAGTCAGATACAGTATTTAAACTGTGGAAATATAGTGTAGAATATAATATAGTAATATAGCATTTCCCAACTTCCTAATTGGTATTTCCAGCAACATGTCATTTAAGTTTGCTGTCGTTGAATTTATGAATAAGCAGTGTGTAGCCACTATCCCAGTGTCATGGTTTGTTTCAGAAGAAGAAGAAGAGTGTTTCTTCCCTTCTAAAAAAAGCAGGAGTAAACTGAAGAAGCTTGTTAGAGAACAGTGTAAACCATTGGCAACTTGGCCAAAGTTTTCTGTTAGAGTTCTGGGAAGAGCAGGTATAATATAAAATTGTTGTTGCCATTTTTTACATTTCCATTAACTAGTTTGATACTAATGCAAAACTGTACAAAAATCTTAAACAATTAGTTAATATCATTTTTGACTGTATGTTTCAGCAACTTATGAAAGAGCTGAAGAAAAGGTGACAAAAGCTTTGAGTCAATCAGACATTGGCACAACTGACCCAGGTGCTCAAGCTAGTGAACAAACCTCAAAGACAAATAAACATGGGTACATTACGTAGTTTTCAAAATATTTAACTTATTTTATTAAATAAATAAATACTACATTTTTACACTTTCAGGCATTTAACAACCTCAAAGCGAATTTATTCAGACTCTGATACTGACAATGAAGAATGTCCTTCCAAGAAGTCAAATTTACTGCAACCTCCCAGTCCGCCTCCAAGAATAAGTTCTACTATTTATATGCCTCCTGTTCAATATAATCCTTCCCACTCTACATCTATTCAATCTTCAAATTCTCCTGCTGCTCTTTCTGCTACCCACGTTTCACCTGCCATATTCAGTATGCCTACTACAAGCTCAACCAGTCAGTGCACATTAGCTGCTCATGACATGACTCTTATTTCTGTAGGTGAAGTCGTTCCTGATAATGGCCGAGGTTAGAATAATATTAGATGTATTGAAAATCATATTTTTATTAAGTTTCTAGGCTGTATTCTGTACTCAATGATCTACAGGGTGACCACAAAGTATCCGCACAGATAAAGAGCTTAATAAAAAGCATGTAGAAAGTATTTGGAACACAAATTTTATTTTAAAACATTTATTGAACTATAACAATTATGATTCAAAGATTGAATTCGAATTTTCCTCCATCAGCAAAATAACAGGCCTGTAGGCGTCTCGGGAATGCTTCGACGGTGGCGAGCAAGTAGGCAGGGTCCAGAGAATCCCAAGCTTTCAGTAGTGATTTTTTTAAACTTTCAATATTTTTATGCGGCTTTTGGCATGCCTTTCCTTCTAGGACGCTCCAGACTGAGAAATCCATCGGGTTAAGATCAGGGCTCGATGGCGGCCATTGAGAAAAGTTAATAAAATCAGGAAAAGTTGCCGCACAAAAATCCTGAACTGTCTTCTTTTTATGGGCTGGAGCTCCATCTTGCATGAACGTCCAAATACGATTTCCAAGTTCTTTTTGAGCCCAAGGAACAATTTCTTTCTTGAGCATATCCAAATAATTGTCACCGTTGACCTTTATACCTTGTGGAACAAATATGAGCGGTGTCTTAACATGAGCCGTTATCCCGGCGAATACCATAACTGAAGCAGGATGAGAACTGCGTGAAACCGAGACATTTGGTTGAGATTTTGCCCAAACTCGATCGTTCTGCTTATTAAGAATGCTTTCCACTGTAAAAATCTTTTCGTCAGTGAACAAGATGTTGCGATAATCAATTCCGTTGAAACGGTGCAGAAGTCCAAGAGAACGGTCTTTACGTTTGACTTTAGCTGCTTGAGAAAGAAGTTGCGACTTGTTCTTCTTGTATGGTTTGAGCTTAAGCTTCTTTTTGATTATCTTTGCCATTGAAGTTCGTTTTATCCCCATTTTCTTTGCGAGACCTCGAGCAGATTGATTGGGGTTCAAACGCAGGCGATCGCGTACCTTTTTCACATTGCTCGCAGTGATCACTGTTCGAGGTCTTCCGGATTTTGGATGATTAGAACTTGTTCCCAACTCGTCAAAGCGTTTAATTGTGTCGTAAATTGTCCGTCTTGGCGCATGGAAACGGTTCTGAATGTAGCTCGCTGAGTAGCCTTTTTTGTGAAACTCGATGATAGATTGACGATAAGGAGAAACGCGCACCATTCTAAAAAAACCAATTGAACATAGTTTACAAAGTATATAAAGTAAAGTAAATAAAGTTTATGACATAATATTAACCAAAAACAACAAATAAATAAGAAAATACATAAGTGCTTTTATGCTTATATTTTCACAAGATGAAACCGTCTCGTGTGCGGATACTTTGTGGTCACCCTGTATTGATTTTGATGTATTTCTGCATGTTTTATAATGTATTTTTTGAAATAAGTATTACTTGAAATAGCTGATCTGTGTCAAGCTTATCATCATTGTTGATTCATTGACATTTAGTTGTTCTGTATATGACATTGATTTTGTTTAAAATTTTTGTCAGTGATAATACCTTACAGCTCTCTTCTACAATAATTAATTCTAGCAGAATTAGCAGGGTTAACAACAGTAGCTAAATTTTTTAAATGCTCTGTTATTTTGTTTTTTAGGCTCCAATTTGAGACCATATCTGGAAGCAATTCTCAAAACTGTACAAGAAATTAAAGTCACACAGACTATTCATGGAAATATTTTAAATGCTTTGGTGCAACAAAGAAATGCTATAAGCCAAGCGTCAGAACTTTCACGTGGTTGTATTCCTATAAAAGACCTCCATGAATTCCAGCTATTAAACAATCGACTGAAAACAGATGACAATATTTCTAAAGCTCTGGTTAGAGAACAAGTTATTGTTAGATTCCAGTATATATTTCAAGCACTTTTTATAGTAGCTGTTTGTGCTGTTGTAAACATTATTACATAAGTAGATATAATTTTATAAATATCTACTTACGTAATAATGTTTACAACAGCACAAACCGCTATTATAAAAATTTCTTGAAATTTATACTGGAATCTAAATTAATAATACTTAATTAAGTAGTTGATACAATTAAAAGCTGTAACAAAATGTAACTCAACCAGGCAATTAAACAAGTGTATTACATTTAACACAGTGACTTATTATGAAATGAATTTTTATTTATTAGTGATTTTTGGTAAGTGTTACACTACTTCATGCTTTCAAGTAAATATAGTTATTAAGTAACTTGTAATATAGGTCGCTCATTTGAGCAGTCTTGGAGGACGAAAAGTTTTTGAAGCTGTGGCAAGGATGATGCAAGCAGTGATGCCAGATAATAACCTAGCTCTGCAACTTAATTATAGTGGAATTAATAACAAAAATGGATTAAAGGGAACTGAATTTTTTAACATATTGTGCAGTAAGTATGCAACTGTATTTTCTATTTATTGCTGCTCAATATTGTAACACCCAATATTCTTTAAAGCCCTAATAGGTTTTGCTTCACTTCAAGACAAATTTCATAATTATGAAAATTAAAGGTATCAGACTAAATAAGATTAGTCTACGTTTAAATGATAATATTGTAAGAATTGTGTGTGTTGGATTGTTTTATTTGATAATAAATGATAATATTGCATCACTATAATAATGAGTGAGTAGTAAGGTGTTTCACCATAGTTACGTACTGACAAATTTTATGCCAAAGAATTAGATTGTGTCTTTTGCAAATGTATATTAAGATAACAATGAGTGTTTATGGAACTATTATCTTTTTTAGGTGCTGTTCAGCAAAATGTGTTGACTTCAAGTGCAACTAAAAAAGACATCGAGATAGCTGTAGGCAAATGGTTTACTGGAGCGCGAGATCGGGGTGGTAAACGTGCAGAAAGAGCGAAAAAAAGTAAAGTAACAAAGGCTTCAATCAAGAAAGAGAAAAAATTGAAATATATTAAATCAAACTGCGAAAGAAAAATTCTCTTTTTTTTATTTTTGTGTTTCAGGTTGCAGCAAGTTTTTCTAGCGCTTAAAAAGTAAACTGGCCTATGAAAATTGAAGCTTAATTTTGTGTTCAAGTGTTGCAGTGTGTTAATGCATAAGTGTTTTTATCAATAAACTGTGAATACTATAGCCTTTTTTGTGCTTAGGTGTTGCTGTGTGTTTATGCATAAGGTGCTAAGGACACCTATGAAATTCACTGCTTAATTTTGTATTTAAGCTGTGACGTTTTGCAGAGTGTTTTCTGGTGCATGATATTAGTCATTTAAGTGACTAATTTCATACAGAATTTTATAATTCTGTATGAAATTTGGGTACAAATTTGTACTGGTTTTTGTATATTTTTCATATAATTTGAGCTATATGAAAAGTATACAAAATTCTGTGCACATTGATGCACTAACAGCTTTATTGTTATAATTAATCATTTTAACTAATTGAATATTGGAAAATTAACTGAAAAAGCTGTATATATTGAAATTTTTACTAAATGGTACCTTACTAGGCCCCACGTAGGCAGCCCATATGGGCTGCCCACTTGGAACCCAATTCACGCCCAGCGACACTTTTCCTTGGGCGGGATATGGGCAACCCATTTGGGACCCATAAAGCTGCCCATTTGGTGCCCATATGGGGCCTAAAAGGACATGCTGGCTGGGGAATCCAGTTCCGTTACTACATTTAAAACTAACAAGGTGGTTAAACTTCCTGCATTAAACCTTGAACCATTTGATGGCAAAGCAGTAAATTGGCATTCATTTTTTGAAAACTGTAACTGTGCTATTAACCAAAATGAAGAACTGTCTAATATTCAAAAAATGACATATTTACGAAACTTAGTCCAAGCCCAAGCATTATCAGCAATTAAAGGATTATCACTTTCTAATGATAATTATGTAATTGCATTAGATATTTTGAAAGATCGTTTTTCAAATAAACAAACATTGATATCTTCTCACATGAAAAAGCTTTTATCTCTAGAGCGCACAGTGGGCCAGTGACTGGACAAAAGTATAAAAACCAAAGTCAGAATTTTAATGTCATAATGGTTTTAAACAATTATATAGATATTATAAAACAGTTTAAAACTGTTTATATACACTTAAAATTTTAATGGATATACAAATGATGTGGTTGAAGTAAACGCAAATGTAAATTAAAAAAAAAAAAATTATAAAGAGAAAAATGTTGTTTAAAAAATCGATGGAAATAAATAACATTTACATAAAATATTGCGCTTTTTAAAATATTATAATATAACTCTATACATTATCTGGATTTTAAAAGTTGTTTGACTCAAATTGGTATGTAATTAACAAATTTGCAGCAACTTTAAACAAGCTTATTATTTTATATTTTATTGTATGACTTTTGTTTTTATTTGACAAAGTATTTTTTTTTATTGTTACATCTTGCTTTCATACTTAGATATTTTGAAGCTTCTATATGTTTCCTTTAATAATTTCATAAATATGGCTGCCACTAGGCGCCACCTTGGTTTTCTTTCACATTTGAACATCTCTTACCTAACAAAAAATCTGTAATTGCGCTCAAAAATTTTTATTTGCACAAAATTTTAAAAAACGCGGAAAACATATAATACGATCTTACGCATACTAAGCGTAGTACTGAACAATAATATATATATATATATATATATATATATATATATATATATATATATATATATATATATATATATATATATATATATATATATATATATATATATATATATATATATATATATATATATATATATATATATATATATATATATATATATCGTAATTCAAATTTAGTTCTTGTTAATTTAGCGCTTGTCAAACCAAATGGATTTAATAATCTATTTTAATTGGTTTGGTTGGGGTTACTAATTTTAGATGTTGAACTACTGTTTTTATTTAGGTTTAATGAGTGTCACAAGAAACGAAATTCACCAGTTTATCAGACTCAACAGTCTGTCAATACATAAAAAGGAAGACAGTATACTTGTATACAACTTTATTAAAGAACATGATTTGAAGTTTCAAGGCAAAAAGTTTGAGAGTTAATTTCATTTATTTATTTCTGAATATGGTAAAAGATGGACTCGAAGTAAACGAACCGATGCAAAGTTTATTAGGAAGAATTCAGCTTGGCTTGAAAATGATTTTAATACCACATTAATGAAGGAGAGTAAAAATAAACAACTCGGCAGACCTACATTACCATTTGAAGATTCGTCTTCAAAAACAAAGAAAAGAAAAGTTGCAACTTTGTCAGCTTCAAATTCTTGTGAGCTGTTGTTTGCTAGTGGCACACACCTGTGGAAAGAAGGTAGAAGAAAAGATGCTCAGATAGCAATAAAGTTGGCTAATAACAAAGATGCTGAACTAGATCATTCTGATAATATATCTGAAGAAGCGTTGGCTCTTTTGTTAGATAATGAGATGAGCAAATCTCAGTATCAGCGCTTAAGAAACAATGCGAAAAGCAAAAAAAGTAATTTATATCCACCATACAATGATGTACGTGAGGCAAAAGAGAGGTGTTTGCCTAGTCGTGAATCATGGACAGCAACAGATTACTCTGCAGGCATCAATTTCCAAGCATTGGTAGATCATACTGTTCTGCGGCTGTTGGAAGTACAACATGATGTTATCAATTCGTTTGTTTATGATAGGCTAATTCTGCGCTCAAAGGTAGGTTTTGATGGGTCAACTGGGCAAAACATTTATACACAAGTTACTGATGAGCTGGAAAACAGAAGCTTTGTCCAAGAAGCAAGTTTGTTTCTTACCTGCTTTGTACCACTTGAATTGATAGGATTCTCTGGTGAAGTGGAGAAGATTGTTTGGAGAAATCCACATCCGTCATCAACATTGTACTGCCGAATTGTGCGGTTTAGGTTTGTAAAGGAGACAACTGATGTAATGAATGCAGAGCATCAATTTCTTGAAAATGCTATTGGAAACTTAACTACAACTGCTGTGCCTAAGTATGAAAACTTAGCTGTTCTTCACAAGGTTGATGTTACTATGATAGATGGAAAAGTAGCCACTGCATTATCTACAGTTACTAATTCAAGTCAGTGCTGCTCAGTTTGTGGTTCAATACCAACTCAAATGAACCAACTTAATATTGTTTGCAATATTAAGTTGGTTCATTTGAGTTGGTATTGACTCCAACCGGATTGAAGTATGGTTTGTCAACACTTCATGCATGGATTCGTAGCATGGAGTGTTTGTTAAAAGTCGGCTACAAAGTTGAAGTGAAGAAATGGGCATCAAGGTCAGATGCAGACAAAGAAAAAGTTAAAGCTAAAAAGAATTTAATTCAATCTCGGTTCAGAAATGAAGTTGGGCTGGTGATTGATATTGCTTAGAAACAGTACAGCTTTTTATAAAACTTTATCCCTGGTACTACATGCCACAGAGCTTGCACAAAATATTGATACATGGGTGGCAGGTTGTTGATGAGATGGTGTTGCCAATTGGGATGATGAGTGAAGAGGCCTTAGAAGCACGAAATAAAGACTTTAAAAAATTCCGTGAATTTTTTTCAAGGAAGTGTTCGCGTTTAAAGACAAACGAAGACCTTTTACGGCGTTTTATGTGCTCATCCGATCCAGTAATCAGTGCTATACGATCACCTAAGCACCCTAAAAAAGAAAATTTTCCAGATGGTGTTGTGCAACTCTTAAAAGAAAGCCATTCTTTTATTTTGTAATTTCGCCTGAATTATGTTGTACATAATTGTTTTGTATTTTTAAATATGTAGACCTACCACTTACTAAGCTTGTACTACTTGTATCATACATTGTCAAAGATTTTCGGTGATTGTGAATGCATGGGTACAATAATACCCATACAAATTTGAAAAGTTCTGTAGACGCTTGTAAAATCTGCTAATTAGAAAAACTAATTAACTAAGCTAGAATATAATTATTTTACAGGAAACCAAGTTTATCTAGCAAAGTTTAATAGCACGTGTAATAACACTAGTTAATATGACACGTGTAATAACACATATTAAACTGAAAAAAGATTTGCTTTCTGCGAACGAGGATCAAAGGGAGGATTTCATAATAAAACACGAGCTAAATAGTGTACTTAGCACAAATAAAACATATACAACTAATAAAATTTAGCTGTTGCTAAGCAAAAATAGGTATCCATAGCAACTAAATAAAAAATATATTTACTTTTTTAAAAAGCGTGACCTCATATTGGTACTTATGTAAAATTTGGTGAACATAGCATTTGTAAAAATATCTTTAAAAAAAACTATGTTTTTGCTACCCAAAATTAGGTATCCATAGCAACGAATTAAAAAAATAACACCTTCATAAGAAGCGCAGACATCATATTATTACTCATCCTAATTTTAGTCAATATAGCCCTAATATTAAATTAGTTATGAATTTTGTCCAGTAAGAGTGAATTCTGGCCCACTGTGGAGCGTGTACACGGTGATTCAATACTTATTAAAACTTGGGATTTTATTATGCGCATGCGTTAGCTGCAAATATATAAATATCATTATTTTTATTAAAAGTGTTAATCTTTCATTTTACTGTGCTCACTAGTTTGCCCGTTTGCTTATGTTTTTTTGTTGTTGTTAAGCTTGATCTTGTAAATAAAGCAAAACCGATCACAAATGAACTTGATTGAGTATTGTAATTATTAGAATTTGAAGTAGTAAAGTTGCTTTGTTGGGATCAACAAAGCTTTGTTTTTAGCGAAATTAACACATTTTATTCATTTATATTTTAGAAGAACTGAAATTTTTGTAAGATTTTGGTAAGTTAAAAACAATACTCCTTCTTTTTATCTTTTCAAAAAAAAAAATCCCTATTACCAGTCATTTTTTTATAAGAAAGTATAGTGTTTTTGAATAGGGAAAGTTTCACGAAAAAAACTCCGTAAAATATGGCGAGTAATCACCAACAAAAACTTTCCAGAGTATGTAGAATATGTGGAAACCTTTTAGGAAAAGACAGTTTAAAAACTGACAGTAAAATAGATCGAATTTATAAAGCTTTAGGAATAAATGTATCAGAAGATTCTCACTGTAGTCATCCAGAGAAAATGTGCATGAAGTGTTATACTTCTCTTAGAAACATCGAAAATAGAGGCAGTAAAGTTTTCAAAGCTCCAAAAATTTGGGTAAAATGTCCAACAGTTGAATGCAAATGTATTTTTGGTATTCCTGGTCCAAAACCTCTATCTAATGTTGGGCAACCAGGAAAGGGTAAAAAATTGACAAAATTTCATATAAAATCATTTCTTGATTCATTGCTTATACAAGAAGATAAAGAAATTTTAACAGAACTAAACCATGAACTAAATCCACATACAGTTTTATGCATTTGTAAGATTTGTGGGGAAGTTATGAATCAGCCTGTCATGCTAAAGAACTGTCAACAATCATTCTATAGCTTGTGCATTTTATCAAATGTTAAAGATAAATTAGAAAATCAAATTGTCCATTATGTAAAACTAACTTTTTGAAAGACAAAAATTTTGAAAATCATGGCTGCAGAAAAACTTTTAAAACAAACTTTTTGAAAGACAAAAATTTTGAAAATCATGGCTGCAGAAAAATATCAAATAGCACCATAGATGAAAACGACCAATTAGTTAGTATAAACAGTTTTTACCAAATCACTGACACAAGTGAAATCCCACGAGAAGCCAATGATGCTGTTTTACATATCATTAAAAAAAAGTTGAATCAGTCCAGAACATCTACAATAGATTTTTCATCAGGTGGGCCTAGGGTAAGAAATATGTTTTTACTTTATAGCAAGTTAAATAGTGTTTACTTTTCTATTATGCTAGATATAATTATAATTATTAGAATTGTAGTAGTATTTAAACTTTATTACATCATTTTAATGCAATCTATATTTTAAGCAAGAGTAAACTAGTTTGATTTAGTTTTTTTAATATTAAATATAACTTATAAAAAAAATATATATATAAAATATTATTTTATTTTCTATTTGAAGTAAAGTTTTGTTTAATTTACAGCCACTTTGTTTTGTTTTTGCTCCCAAAGCTAATAAAGATAGCGCAAACTGTAGTAACAGCACTCTAAGAAAAGGAATTATATAATTCAACCATACAGCTGGTAGTTCTAAGGACTCTAAAATCTGTCAAACAGCTGTAATGTTAAAGTCATATGATAATGATGAAGCAAATAAAATTTTAAATAAAGCCAATATTGGAAGAGTGGATTTAAATGCAGAAGAAATGTTTGCTTTAAAAGCTGATATGGATATTCCTTGGAATAAATTGAAAACTATGGCTGGGTAAATATAAATATGGAACTTAAAATACTTTTTGTAATTTCGTTTTTTATTTGAGGACTTGTAGTTCATTTTTACAATTTTTTATAATTGCAAAACTTATTGCTTGTATATTATTATTCTAGGTGGTTAAATTTGAAAAATATTAAAACTGCTCCAAACAACATACAAAGAGTTGTTGCAAAGGAATGGGCTGGAAATGATTTAGTTGTTTTAGATGGACCATTTACATTTCAAAGTGAGAATGATAATGATGTTGTTGAAATTAAACTAGCTCCTTGGGCATATATCAATGACCAACCTCAAAATATAGAAAACCTACTAAATCTTATGGAAAAGTAATAACTCATTAATTTGAGATATTTTTAATAAACACTTAAATTTATAAATTACTAGAAAAATAAAAGTTAATCTTTATACTAATTTGTATAAAATAAGTATGTATATATATATATATATATATATATATATATATATATATATATATATATATATATATATATATATATATCTGTGTGTGTGTGTGTGTGTGTGTGTGTGTGTGTGTGTGTGTGTGTGTGTGTGTGTGTGTGTGTGTATAAAATAACCTGTTTTATTATATATAATAAAAAAGTGTATTGCATAAAATAATATATTTAAAGCTCAATGCTAACAATGCCTTGATTTATGAATTGATTTGAATTTTTTTGATATTTTTATTTATAGCATCAACTATTGCTTGAGTTATGCAATTCGATTCCAAAGCTAGTTGTAGACCTTGGATTTGTAGATACTGGTGTTCACTTACAATCTATTGATGTGAGCCAGAAATTTAAAAAGTTATTTTCATATTATTCTAAGTGTCATAATATTATGAATAGTTCACACTATTTCAAAGATAATGATATTCAGGAGCTTGGTAAATATATAACTAACTTTTTCGATTTTACTCTTGTAAATATTTCTCTTGATTGTAAATTATAATACCTAAACTACCTCTTGTTACTTTTACAGTATGATATTATTGAGTATTATTTTTCTTTATGTATTGTATAACGAAAAATCTCGTCAATTTTTTAGATTTAGCAATCAAAAAACTCATGAAATTTTATTGATTTACATGGCCAGATACTTCTGTAACACCTAAAATGCATTTACTTGAAAACCATGTATATCAGTTTACTGAAAAATGGAGATTAGGAATTGGTGTGTATGGTGAACAAGGTGATGAAAGTTTACACGCCGAATTCAACTATCTTAATAGATTATTCTGGCATATGAAGGGTTGTAGTCGGCTAGAAAGCACTGTTAAAGAACATTTTTTAAGAAATCATCCTAAAGCAAAAGATATAAAGCCAATTGTAAAAAAAAGAAAATTGAGTTTATAAAATTTTACATATATTTTTGTAAAAGAATTTTAAAATTAGTTGAAAATTTGTTATAAATTTTAAAAGTTTAAAAGAAAAACAAAATCCTAATTTAAATTTCATTTTCAAATTGACCTTATTGATTTTAACCCTTAAGCATAAATAAGCTAACCTTACATTTTTTTTAGTCAAAAAAATAAAATAATTTTTGCTCAACGTTATATAAATTATCTCGATTTAAAAAAATGACTGGTGAAATTGATTAACATAAAATTTTTCCTTAAAGTATCGAGAATAAGAATATGTTTTAGTTTTTATCCAAAAAGTTTTCAGTCGCAAGATATTCTTTAAATAATTGAGGGGATGCTGTTTTTTTTTCACCTAAAAACTTAATTATTTTAAACAAAAAAATCTCTTACTTTACGACTTATTATTATTATTTTTTTAAATTTAATAAAGAGGTTATCAATTATATAATTTAAAAACTTTTTATTTTTTTTGATTGCGAAGACTAAATAGACATTTAGAAAGGAAATCAATCACTAAAGTTTTTAGTTTTTACGGAAAAACTGCTCCGCCATTTTTTTAAATTTTTTATATGGTGTAATTTAATGCGCATGCTCACAATAACATCCTACGCTTAAATCACCGTGTGTAATCAACATAAATGTCAATTCTTTAAGAAGAATTTTAGATATGATTGAAATCCAGGTTCGTAGTTTAGAAAACCTTTGAATTAATTCCTCAATATATGGTCCTTTGTTGATCCCAGTATTACTCGAGATATTACCTGATGAACTTAACCTAATAATCAGTCGTAAATTAAATGATAATGAAACTTGGGAAATAAGAAATGTGCTTGATGTACTAAAATCTGAGTTAAGAGCACGTGAACAGAGTAGCAATTCTTCAGAACCTTCTAGTTTACCATTCACAGCCAGTACTTTTCATTCTACTGGAGCATCAAATAAAAGGCGATCAACCTATTTTGAAAGAAATAATTATCATGTTAATAATATACCCTTTAATAAAAATAATTCTATTGCTACTCAACTTTCATGTATTTTCTACAATAATAACCACAAGTCACATCAATGTCAAGTTATTACAAATGTTACAGCTCGAAAGAAGATTTTGAGGGAGAAAAGGCGATGCTTTCTTTGCCTTTGTGATGGACATTTTAGTCCTCAATGCCATAAATTACAATTTAAGCAAGAGTAGGTTTTTGGCATTAGAAAAAAAGTTTATGAAAGATTCAAATTTATTTACATCTTACAATGATATTATTAAAGATCAATTGTCAAAGGGCATTATTGAAAGAGTGTCCAAATTTGAAAGCAATATTGGTGATGTTCACTATTTACCCCATCGTCCAGTTATTTGTAATGATAAACAAACTTCAAGAATTCGAATTGTCGTCAATGCAAGTTCTTCTATATCTGGTCCCTCATTGAATGAGTGTTTGTTTTCTGGACCATCTCTTACAACTACTTTATTTGGAGTGTTATTACGTTTTCGTTCAAAGCGAATTGCCTTCATTGCAGATATTGAAAAGGCATTTTTAAACATATCATTGGCTAAAAAACACCGTGACTTTTTACGTTTTATATGGTATGATGACTTGTTTGATTTAAATAACACTAAATTGAATTCAGCTGCATTAAGTACATATCGTCTATGCAGAGTTTTGTTCGGTGTCACATCTTCTCCCTTTTTATTGTCTGCAACACTTCTAACTCATGCAAAACGTTATCTAAATAGCGATCCTGAGTTTGTTAAGAAATTTATTCAATCACTTCATGTAGATGATTTAAATACAAGTACTGATTCTGTTGCTGAAAGACTTTGATTTTATAAAAAATCCAAATCATGTTTAAAAGAAGGTGGATTTAATCTGAGAAAGTTTGAGTCAAACTCAAAAGAGTTATGCGATTTGATTCAAGAGGATGACTTTATTTTGCGCAATATATCAAAAGTTTTGCGCAATATATCAAAAGTTTTGCGCAATATATCAAAAGTTTTTGAATAAGTCAGAAGATTGCTTTATTTTTTCGTTTCAAGAACTTCTTTCAACTGTTAACTCTAACCCAATAAAAAGAGACATTCTTAAATTTATAGCTAGCTTCTACAACCCTTTGGGAATTTAAAATCCTGTCATTGTAAGATGTAAAATATTGTTTCAGTCTATTTGTAGGCTGAAACTCGGTTGGAATGTTGAAATAGATGGTGATATTTTGAATGAATGGGATCAAATTGTTCATGATTTAACTTCTGTACCATTTGTTTGTGTGCCAAGGTGGCATATAAAGTTGGCTGACAAACCAGACAATTTTAAATATGAGTTGTATGGTTTTAGCGATGCAAGTCTAAAAGCATATGGGTGTTGCGTTTATTTGAGATGTTGTACTAACAACAATTACAATACTTGTTTGGTCACTTCTAAATCTAGAGTTTCTCCTTTAAGTAAAAGTACAATTCCAAGGCTGGAATTAAGAGCCATGTTATTATGAGCAAACTTAATGTCAGTTGTTTCCAAAGATTTATCTAGTGTTTACAATATTTCTCAAATAAAATTATTTTCTGATTCTATTATCTGCCTAAACTGGGTTAATAATGATAAGATAAAATCTATGAAGTCTTTATTCAAAAGTGTTTAGAAAAAATTCGGTTGCTATATGATGTTAAACTTTGGGATTATATTGAGAGTGAAAGAAACCCAGCAGATACTATATCACGTGGGAGTAAATTTAGTGATTTTCAAAATAATGAACTTTGGTTCAAAGGTGCCAAATTTTTGTATAATGATTCTGTTTCCTAGCCATGCTTTGATTTCAAAAAGCAGGGATTATCATTCCATTCTGATGTTGCAAGATTGATGACATCTGTCGATTCTCCTTTAAATTTAGAATTTATGCATATTGAGAATTTAGAATATGCATATTGAGAATTTAGATTTTATGCATTCTGAGAGTCACTTCATTTGTTTTGCGTTTTGTTCGTATAGTTAGAAAGGAAATATTTATGGGAGGGTTTTCTTCTACTCCAAATGCCATAGAGTTAAACCAAGCTGAAACTCTTTGGATTAAATATATTCAAAAAAACATAAGTTTATTAAAATCGTATAGTCAGTTGGAGAAAGATTTAGGTTTTTTCATTGAAAATAGTGTTGTTCGTTGTTTAGGTCGTCTTGGTAATGCCCCAATTCCATACAATTCAAAACATCCAATATTTTTGTCTAAAAAAAGTTTGTTTAGTGAACTATTTATATTACATTGTCACTCAATAGTAAAACATAATGGAGTAAAGGAAACATTAACTCAATTGCGTTTCAAATTTTGGATTCCAAAAGCTCGAAATACTATTAGGAAGCTTATCAAAAAATGCTATGTGTGTAGACGATATGATAGCAGACCTTATAAATACCCTATTTCACCTCCCTTACCTTTATTTTAGTCAAGACTAAATGATGAATATGCCTTTAAATATGCCAGAGTAGATTATTGTGGTCCAATATTTATTAAAAATATTTATTTTTGAGATGAAATGTTTAAAGCTTGGATATTTATTGCAACTTGTTCTAGTACATGTTTTCTTCATTGAGATCTTGTACCTGATTGTTCTGCACAGTCATGTGTTCATTGTCTACGTCGTTTTATTGGGCATTATGGTTCACCCTATGAGATTGTCAGTGATAATGGCACATGTTTCTCAGCAGATGAAACCCAAGCCTTTGTTTCTTCTAAGCGTATCCGTTGGCATTTCAATGTGGCTGCAGCCACATTGAAATGCCAACGGTTGGGTTCTTGAAATGCAGGTTGGGTTCTTTAAGAGAATGGTTAGGACAATAAAAAGAACTCTTAAAAAGATATTAACAACATCAAGATTAAACTATGAAGAAATGCTTACAATTTTTTCTGTAATCGTTATTATAACAAACAACAGGCCTATTACCTTTATTTATGAAACACCTGGTAATGAATCTTTAACACCTAATCATCTTATGTTTGGGCGTAAGCTTAATTTTGAATCGTCGCATTCAAATATCCTTTCTGATGAGGAACATAATTTAAGTAAACAGTATTATCATAGTAAAACCATTCTGGAGCACTTTTGGCAGAGATAGAAAAATGAATATTTAATTGAACTAAGAGAATTTCATAAATATCGCAAATTTCAAAGCTCTGGTCACATCATTAAAATTGGTGATGTCGTTATAATAGATGATTCGAAAACGTCACCTTGCGAATGGAAGTTAGGTATCGTACAGGAATTAATACCATCAAAAGATAATCTATTTCGTGCAGCATCAGTTAGATGTATTTCTACTAATAAACCTAAAGTTGTAAAAAGGCCAATAAACAAATTATATCTATTAGAAGAACATAAACCTATTCAATCTCTAGATATTAATAACAATGTAAGTATAGCCTTTATCGATGAAAAGAATATACTCTTAGTGAACAAGGACACTTAAGTGGGGGCCAGTGTTGCATTACTTATTAATGCAACGAACAATTTGTGATGGCTTTTTGTTTTTGAAGAATGCTTTTCTTGCAACAGCTTCTTGTATTATTGGGAAGCGAAAGCATGCGATCTTTGTAATTGATTTTGTTATATATATTACATTTACTTCTTGATCAAGAGCTATCATTTTTATTCGTACTTAACTGCTTATTGTAAAAGGTACTTAAACAAATATTGTCTAGATTGCTCACTTTGTCTACTTTTTTAACGGGATTTGTTAATTGTTAATTTACGGATACTTATTTAACGCCTATAATGGCGTTAAATAAAAATCCGTAAATTAACACATGCACAGATATAACATTTTGTCTACTCTTTTAACAGGTACTTATTTAACGCCAATAGGCGTTAAATAAGTTATTTAACGCCTAAAATGGCGTTAAATAAGTATCCGTAAATTAACGCATGCGCAGATACAACATTTTATCTACTTTTTTAACGGGCTACTTATTTAACGTAACACCGGTTTGGTTCCGGTTCCGGCAAAATCTCAGTTCCGGTCGATCACTACTCCTGATATTTTTGTATTTTCAAAAAAATCCGTAAATGGTATTTGGTGTGACGATTTTTGAACGTGAATAAAACGTTGGTAAAAGTACGTCATTTTTAAAACGAATTAAAGACATGAAAAACTTATTTTAATTTGTCTACCTATATTTTCTAACTTTGAAGAGGTATATTTAAATATATATTTAGCGTATGCTTCTTAAAAAATAGAAAATAAAGGCAAACAAATTAACATAATTTTTTTTTTTACGCTTTAAATATGACGTGCTTTTACTAATCTTTTATTTAAGGTCTGCGTATCGTTATTATTTTGAACCGATAACGATATGAAACGATAACGATATCAAACGATATGAGTTTGCCTATGAAACGATAATATCGGTTTAGTTATCGTTTAAACCGATAACCAAACGATAACTTATCGGTTGAAACAATATTATCGGCTTTTTTTTTTTTATCGGTTTATCGGAATACAGAAAAATAACGAGAATACCGATATTTATCGGTATAATAACGATATTTTTTACAATATTCCAATATATTTTTTTTTTAAAATGCCAAACTTTAGTTCAAATATATAATAAATCTTCAAGTCGAGTCAAGATGTCGTTTTGCCTATCTTTAACGGTTTTACAAGTTAATCCTTCCCAATTGTATATATTATCTAGATGTCTAACTTCACAAAAATTCTGTAAAGAAAAAGTGAAGCAACACTGTTCTCCAAAATGAACCCCAGGTTGAAACTCTCCCCACTACTGATTTTTTTACATTTAATCAATCATATGCATTAGTAAACACAATATATGTTGTCAAAAAAATCTGAACTAAGTGCTAAATATGTATAATTCCAAAATTAAAACGCATAACTTTTGGCTTTTTTTCTTCCAAAGTTTTAATAAAAGTAAGTCATTATGGTAGTCAAAATAACCCATTAATATATATATAGAGATCAAAGTACCTTTGATATACTCTCTAGCCAGTGTGTGTGTGTGTGTGTGTGTGTGTTTGTGTGTATGTAAGTGTGTGTGTGTATATGTGTATATATATATATACATATATATATATATATATATATATATATAAACACAAACACATACATATTGGTATTATATAATATACTTCAAGTAAAATAATGTATTTGATAAAAAGAATGTATTTCAGGTAAATAGGAGTACTATTAGGCGAACCTCTGATATGTATCCAGACAATCTTAAAATGATTTTTATTATAACTTCTGATTATTCTTTTCGTTTACCGAGCTTAAGCGTTGCCACGTATTGATTTACAGTTGGGGTAGTTTTTTTTGGTGCAAGGAGAATTTTAGTATAATAACTTCGTGTTTAATGGCTATACACCTATGCACCAAGTCAAAAGGTATTTGATGTGCCTTCCAGGTATCGGTAAGATTTGTTATTCTTTTATGAGTAAAAATTGCGTTAAAAGATATACACAATTTTGCTAACGATAAGTGCGTTCTATTCAAACAAAAATAGAAAAATAATATGTATATTAATGCATTCAAATCTAAGTGAAAACTTATTATAGGTCCTATGCTATTCCGCTATAGCTTTATCATCGGTTTGCCGCTGACGGACCGTTGTTCAAAAGTTGTCGATTTGCCGCCATCGGTCCGCTGCCAATTCGCCTGCAGCTTTCCGCTAACAGACCGATATAAATACGATGTACAAGCCTACTCGGCAACTCAGCGGGCGGCCGACGTCGGCACAGCATAAGTGCTGACAGTGGTCCGCTGTCGGTTCGCCTATTTAATGTTTGCTGGGTAATATGTATATTTTTTATTTATAAATAGTGTTACTATTTATAAATACTAGCAAAAAGCAACTCGTAATACGGGTTATGATCGGACTGTTACTTAATTTGTAGTGGCTGTTTTCCACAATTTAAAGTTGCGAAACCTTTACTATACCCTTTTAGAAAAACGCCTTCAAATTAATAAAACTAAACCATCTGTAAAGTTAAAATAGAAAGTATGCAGAGGTAAAATAATTTACCAATTATTCAACATTATTTGAGTAATTTAAAGCTGACGTAAATCGTATCAGTGTAAGGCAGAACCATTTTTCTCGACATTACTAAGTTCAAAACAATATGTTTTTTTGTTACTGACTCAAAGTAATAACACTTCATCATGCTTTAAATTAACGAAAAAGTAAAGCTAAATTCTTGTCATATTTTTTATAACATGAACTTTAATTAAAGCGAACGTAAATTATACATGAGTTATTAATTTTTTGGCATCCCCTTGGTACATGTTTCTTTAAAAAAGGAAGTTGTTTTTAAAACGTTAAATAAACACGACTAAATAAATTTATTAAATATAACTGAACATTTGACCATTACTGTATATAGCGCTAATCTGACCATTTTTATATATGGTCTCTTTGTTTCAATAGTTTTTAGTAAACAGTAATTTGCTACCATTTACTAAAAATTCCTTTTGCATTTTTTTTTTTTCTTTTCTATGTCTTTTCTATGAAATTTAATTCTCTTAAATATTTTGACACTAATAAAGGACCTCGCTTCCCCGTTTTTGCCTTCATGGTAGTCAGGGGAATTGAGCTATTTTTATTAAGAGTAATCAAGTTTTTGATGGAGACCTTTTACCAGAATAATAAAATGTAAAATAATGAATTACATGTATAGGAAATTTTTCTTTTTAATATACATAAGAATTTCACATATACAAGAATTTTTTCTTTCCTCAAAAGTGTTGCAAGTGCAAACTAAGCTAATTAATTAGTTAAACAGCTTATCAAATTTAAGTAACTCGATATTTGACAAATGCGTTAAAACTACAATATCACCCCCCCTCTCCCTTTTTAAAAAGATTCCTTAAGTTACGTACAACAAATTATTAGGCAAAAAATAGAGAGAATTTAAAAAAATCGAACTAATTTCATATATCTATATCATTTTAACTGACAAAAATTTACAATAAAAAGTAATCCGGGTATTTTTTTCATAAATCGTATAAATGGGGTATTCCATGAGAAAGTGGGATAGGCATGTAACCCACCATCTCAGACTTCCTTCATACTTTGTGGAAATGATCACCAACATCACATAGATTACCTTATAAAATATCAGCACTGTAATCAAAATGGTTTTTGAGATATCGTTATTTAAAAATCACCTATTTTGGAGGATTTTTTTCATATCGCGACCATCTTGATTTTCGTCTTGTTTTTGTTTTGCATGTTATTGTAAAACCATACATGTGATCAAACTGAAACTTTGCACCTTATTAGTTTTGATGATGAGGAATCAGAATATGTTTATTTTATATAAAAGCAATGGGAACAAAGTA
Source organism: Hydra viridissima (assembly GCF_058129835.1). Classification (NCBI taxonomy): domain Eukaryota; kingdom Metazoa; phylum Cnidaria; class Hydrozoa; order Anthoathecata; family Hydridae; genus Hydra; species Hydra viridissima. The sequence goes on from NW_028324303.1 coordinate 18,225,384, forward strand.
AAAATAAGAATTGTATTTCACCAATAGTTTATTTAGGAAAATTTAATTGACCAAGAAAAGAGGTCTGTTAACCAAGGTAGCCCTTTTTTTTTGTCATTTTTTTCTTTCTGTTATCAAAATACATACTTTGAAGAATGCTTTTGTAAAAAAATGAAATGTGGGTTTTTTGTGGATTTGTTATAAAAATATAGGAAAATTATGTGAAAAAATGATTAAAAGTATTGTGGGTATGTGTTGGTTATTCCTTTTTCTTAATCAAAACAGAAAACTTATACAAAAGAAAGTTGGTAAAATTTATTTTACCTATTCCTATTAAAACTATATTCACCTATTTTTATTCAAATCATCAAATGTTTGCTTCCTTTTAGATACTACTGACATACTTAGTCAGTTAGTTTTTTACTAAATCAAATAAAATAATGAACATTTAAACTGAAAGACTTAGGATTAGTCAGATCATTAGTCATCTGAGTAGCTGTTGTTTTTTCCCCTAGTTAATTGTTAAATTACAAATAAGCCTTTCAATAAAAATTACAAAACATATTCAATATATAAAAATGTTAATGATAATGAGACTGTGTATCAGTCAGTGTTATTTTGTGTTTACTTCTAGTTTACTAATAAAAAGTAGTATCTAAAATGAGCAAGGACTTATGTACCGTTGGTATTTTATCAAATGATCAATGCCATAAAATGGTATACACTAAATCAACTGGATTGACAGATATTTCAAGTTATTCAGAGAGAGATTGAAATTTATTATTATGGCGATCTAGGTTATCAATATTGAATGTTAATGTTAAAATCTGTTTTCATCATAAACAACTTTTACTTAACAAATTTGCTAATTCCCAAAAGAATTGCTTTGACCCATTTAAAAGACATAAAACCAATATAAAAGGCAAAATCATTTGTTTTTAACTAATTATGTAACTACTCTTTACAAAGAGTACATACAGTATGCTTTTAAATTGTTTAACAATTTTTCAGTTTCTTTTTCTCAGTTCGTAAATCATACTTCTTACTTTTGTAGACCATCTTTATTCTTAATAATTATAGGTGGTTTGAGAGAAATCAACATTCAACTTGCAAAAGATATGTGTTCAATTGGTGTCGTAACAACACCTGGCTATAAAATGTGTCCTTCCAGTCGAAAAGAAGTGGTACAAAAAATAGATGATTGGTCTGTATTACAGGATCACAATGGTGAAGATGACTCTCTGGAACAAAATTTTTTAACGAAGAGATCGAAGTTTCACAAGAAAAAGAACTTATAAACAGCAGTTTTGATATTTAAGATTCATCACCAGTAAAACTTCATGGGATCCCACAACATGCAAAGATTTCCCTAGGCAAAAGAAAATTACTGCAAGCTAATGAAGTCATGTCAAAAAAGCTATCAGTTGTCCTCAATGTTAATGCAGAAGACCTGAGAAGTGAAGTTACTGAAGTGCCCAATGTTGAACATCAAAAGAAAGCCGATGATCTAGATAAGTTAATATTTTCAATTCAAGAAAAACTAAAAACTGCAAACAGAAGGGAAAAGATTCAGGTTTTGAATTTGATTCCTGATTCACGGCCTTTAAGTAAAGCAGCTGAAGTATTTAATTCATCAAAGTCAACAGCAAGGAAACTTAAAGCTGAAAAGGGGATATTAGCACTTCCAGAAAAAACTAATATTGTTAGAATTAACCCAGATGTCATAGGTAAAGTGGAAAGCTTTTATTGCAATGATCAGTTCAGTCGGCAATTGCCAGGTAAAAAGGATTTTGTAAGTATATCCAAAAATAAACATGTATTAAAACGATTACTTCTTTGCAATATTAAAGAATTATATGCTGAATTTAAAATACAAAACCTTGTTGAAGCCAAAATGGTGTATCTGTGCAGGGCAAAAAGGAACCCATGCTGTATGCGTCAGTACGATACACCGGAACCTAAAGCTTATGCTTAGTGCAGTTAAACTGGAAAAAACGTTACCATGAGTTTATTTAGAACATTGATTGTAGTAGAGAGTCAAGGGATTGCATAGTCCATTGATGCAATAGTTGCCATGGAATTCAGAATGTTATCAATTATGTAACCTCAAAGTTATTACAAAATGAAAGACAACTTGAAGAAAATGACGAAGTTTATGAAGATAAAAAAATTGAGTATAAACAGTGGACTACAACAGATAAAGCAGAGCTTTTAAGTTACACATCTACAGTTGGTAAATTCATAGAAGGTCTTTGTGAGAAGCTTGATATTATAACATCCTACTCTTGTATTGCTAAAGCACAAGGTAAATACTTAAATAAATTAAAGTCATCGATTCGCCCAAATGAAATTATTGTTTTGGTTTATTTTGCAGAAAACTTTAAATTTGTCATACAAGACGAAATCTAGAGTTACCACTGGAACCAACAACAATGCACACTACACCCTGTAGTTTCTTTATACAAAACAAGATAAGGGTGCTACAAATAGTTAACCAATATCATTATGTATTATATCTGATGATTTAGCACATAATGTAGGATTGAAAAGAACTGTCACATTTGTACAAGAAATGTTCCCCAATGCAAAAAAATTCACTATTTTTCTGATGATTGTGCTGGCCAGTACAAAAATTGCAAGCATTTCATAAATTTATGTTATCATGTTAAAGACTTTGGGATGCAATGTGAATGGAATTTCTTTGCGACATCACATGGAAAGTCACCATGTGATGGCATTGGTGGGACAATTAAAAGACTTGTTTCCAATGCAAGTCTTCAACTTCCAACTGGCTTACAAATTCAGAATGCCGAAGAAATGTTCAATTTTTCTAAAGACAACATATCTGGCATCTACTTTATTTTTTTAAAGGCTGAGGATATTTGCTCAGTTCGTAAATCTTTGACTCCCTGATTCAATAATGCAAAGACTTTACCTGGTACAAGAAGTTTCCATCAATTTATTCCACAGGATGTAACAAGCATATTTGTCAAAAGAGTCTCTGAGCAGGAGGAATTCAATTTAAAATTCAACCTTACAGGCTCAATACAATATCTCCAAGAAATTAGAGCAGGAAAATATTATATCTGCAAATACGATATGCTTAAGTGGGTCGGTTTGGTATTAGAAGTTGATGAAAACAATGAAGATGCGCTTGTAAAATTCATGCATCCTCATTTACCCAACACTTTTTTCAATAGGCCCAGCGGAGATGATTGTTGTTGGGTACCTAAACATCATATCCTAATTACGCTAAAAACAGTCATTTTCAACAACAGGCCACAGATACCAGATAGACACAGAAGATTTGCCTAAGGTCCATTCCTTAATTTAACTCAGCCATAGTAGTAGTAGACTAATGATAACGGATAAGATTCAAGAATTTCTAAAGAAGTATTTACCTAACAACCAAACGTAATTTATTACTCAAATCTGTTTGATTATTTGTAAAAAAAACTTAAAAAACCCACCTCTTATTTTTTCAACAAAAGACTCATTAAAATATGTATTTAAAAAAAAAAGTTAAATAAATTGATAAAATTATAACGCTACCTTGCTTCCCAGGCCACCCTTCTTTGTCAATTAAATTTTCTTAGATTGACTATTGGTGAAATAAAGTTCTTACTTTTACTTTGTTCCCATTACTTTTTTTATAAAATAAACATTATATTCTGATTTCTCATCATCAAAGCTATTAAGGTGAAAAGTTTCAGTTTGATCACATGTATGGTTTTACAATAATATGCAAAACAAAAATAAGACGAAAATCAAGATGGCCGCGATATGAAAAAAATTCTCCGAAATAGGTGGTTTTGAAATAACGATATCTCAAAAAGCATTTTTATTACAGTGCTGAAATTTTACAAGGTAATCTATGTGATGTTGGTGATCATTTCCACAAAGTATGAAGAAAGTCTGAGATGGTAGGTTACATGACTAGAACATTTGTCCCACTTTCTCATGGAATATTCCAAATGCGTCAATCGAAAATCTTAAAGAAAAAAAAAGGAATTATGCTACCGTAAACCGGGGTAACTTTGGCCAGCGGCATAACTCTGGCCATTTTTAAAAATTTAATTTAACATCTGTAACTTTTAAACAGTTAAGAAACGTGTAACTCTTTTTGTTTTATTTGTAAATGCAATCTCTCTTGCTTAAACTTTGATGTGAAGTTTGTTACAATGTTCTTTACTATAAGTGAAAAAGAATGAAAACTACATCTTGGTAAAACACAATCAAAAACTGTAAAAAAAAATGTTGTCTGGGCGAAGATAAAAATGATAGCAAACAACTCAGCTTTTCTTCTATTTTAAAGACAAACGTTCAGATAAAATTAAACGAAAAGTTTTTGGCTCAAGTAACAACATTCTGGATTTTTCACAGGGTGGTCAAAGTTACCCTGTAGGTTTATACTCTTTTGGGGTAACTTTGGCCAAGTAAATAATATTCATTTTAAAGTAGTCTGATTGTTATTTATTATAACTTGAATATTTTTTTGAAGCATGTTATCCAAATAATTTATTTTGAAAAACAGTTTTTAGCATGAATGTATTTTAGGATTTTAAAAAAAGTATATTTTCTTGTTAAACTATTTGTTGTTGTTGTTGCTCAACCATAATTTTATTAACTTTATAACAAAATTAAAATTTATAGACTCTTATTTTTAAGTTTAATTGCAACTTAATAAAATTATATAGTAGTTTAATAAAGTACTACATTGCAGTTTGGTTGTAATGTTTATTTTTACTTTTGTTTAAAGCATAATGCTTCGTAAATATAACAAGCATAGTGTTGGAAAACGTGTATACAACACTTGTTCTAATACCATTCTTTTGAAAGAGTGTATGGGTGAAATTATTGAAGGTATGTCTATTTGTCAAGCCTAAAAAAAGTTTAGTATACCAAGAAGCACCATACTTAATAAAATGAAGTCAAAGCATAAAAAATGCATTGGTGCACCAACCATATATACTTATGATGAGGAGCAGTTATTTTCATCTAGAATCAAGGCTATGTGTGATTGGGGATTTCCATTAAATAAACTTGATGTTAAAATGTTAGTAGCTGGTTATTTAAAATCGCAAACTCGTACTGTAAAAATATTTAAAAACAGTCTTCCTGGTGATGATTGGGTCTCAAGTTTTATGAAACGTTCACAGTTAACCCATAGAATTGCATCAAATATTAAAAGAAAACGTGCAGCTATAAACAAAGAACAATTAAAAATTTATTTTGACAATATTAGACTTGAGCTAGAAGGAATTCCACCTTGTAACCTATGGAATTATGATGAACCAAATTTGCGCGATGACCCTGGAAATAAAAAAGCTGTTATGAAGCGTGGAACTAAATACCCTGAGAGAATAATGAATAGCAGTAAGGCTTGTTTCTCTGTAATGTTTTGTGGAAATGGCGTTGGAGAAACTCTTCCACGATACACAGTTTTTACAAGCACACATTTACACGATTTATGGATAAAACATGGTCCAAAAAACTCTTGCTTTAATAGAACCCAATCTGGCTGGTTTTATGAAGTTACTTTTGAGGATTGGTTTCTTCGAACATTATTGCCATGCGTTAAGAAACAAACTGGGAAAAAAGTATTAATAAGTGACAACCTCTCTTCCTATTTAAGTCATAAAGTTATTCATTCTTGTGAAAAACATGATGTTAGATTCATATGTCTTTTGCCCAATTCAACCCATTTACTTCAACCTCTTGATGTTGCATTCTTTGCACCATTAAAAAAAGTATGGAGAAGTATACTTCAGGATTGGAAACATACTTCTCGTGGTAAAAAATTTTCAACGTTACCATAAGAAAATTTCTCTAAGTTGCTGAATGATTTAATGACATCCATTAAAAAAATGTTCCAGTAAAAATTTAATAAGTGGATTTAGAGCTTGTGGTTTGGTGCCATTTAATCCTAATGCTGTGTATATCAAATTACAAAGTGAAAACACCTTGAGTCTTCGTAAAGCTTTAGAACAGAGCCTTTTAGACATATTAAATGAGAAAAAAAAATGAAGGTCGTGATAAGAAAGATGTTATACAAAGAAAAAATGTTAATAAAAAAAATATATCCATAAAAAGACTTAAAATTGAACCAGGAAAATCTATTTCTGTAGAATACGATAGTAAAACAGACACAGCATCTAAAGGTGAATCAGTCTCTATTAAATTTATGATAGATTACTGAAGAGATGTCTAAATTTAAAAAAAAAACAGAGTTTATGTTACAAAAAATTTGTTTATTTTTAGTAGTCTCTTATTTTTTGCTTTTTCTGATATTTAATAAAAAGAATTAGTAAGTTTTTTAAAAATAATTTCAAAAAATCAAATTATTTTAGCTAATATGTTGCTTTAATCCTGTTTACATTTATTTTTATTGTACCTTTTTTAATTTCTTGATATATTTTAGGTATCCCTTTTTGAAATAAATGCTAACTGTAAGTTTGAATTAAATTAAATGTGGTTAATAACACTTAATTTACATCCGGTGCTAAAAAAACAATTTAGTTTGACAAAGTTACCCCATTGCCGGGTAACATTGACCACCTCAGTATTTCCATAAAATCTTGGATTTGGTGAACACAATGATTACACCATTTTACTAGTTAAATGACATTAGTAATACACAACTTTGAGCATCAAAATAGTTTTAGGAAAATGTTCCTTTTTTTCAAAAAGTTACCTTCTTTATCAAAATCGGCACAAAGTTACCCCGGTTTATGGTACCATAACTACAACAACAAAAAGAAAAATAAATAAATAAACATCACATAAAAACTGAAAATCAAATTAAGATATAAATTGCATTTTTAGCATAATGTTGTCTTGGCTTTTAGTAAATAAATAAAAGCAGTAAGTTCCAATGATGAAACTACCTATTATTCATTTTTAACAATAGACACCAACGTGAAGGTAAGCCAAGCAGTCTATCAACACAAAACATCACAACAATAACATGGCAAAAGAATATTAAAACAATGAGATTTTTTACAAGTTGAAAGACAGTCATCCTACAATCATCAGGGATGAGATTTTTGACAAGTTGAAAGACAGTCATCCTACAACAGAAGACTGGATATCAAAACAGCAAGGTGCAATCAATGTCTCAACTGAAATCACCCATGAGCTTCTTGATGATGATGGTGAGACTGAATTATGGAAGGCAGCAGCAGAGGTAATAGCTATTAAGTGTAATATCAAATAAGTTTATGAAATATTAGCAAAATTTGCTTCTACTAATCTTAAAGCAATCGAACAAACAAAGTCATAAAATAATTTGAGGATACGCCAAAAGTTTGCTAAATGTTTAGCTTCCTTCCTTCCTTTTAGACTGTGTCTAGCCAATTCAGGTAAATAAATGCTACAGCTGAGGGATTTGGATTTTGAAATCTGGAAAGATTGTTAAATAACAGCAAGCATCTTGCATATCTTTTTTATATTCTGTGTTTCTGTAATGTTTCTGTAGTGTACACTTCAAATTTTTATTATTTAGAAACTAGAACTTAGAAGGGAACTAATTGCTACCAAATACCAAACCAGTTATTACTTCACATTACATTATATCAATGTTTTTGAACCTGAACATAGGTATTTTCTCATTGATTGTGACTTTTTTCAAATCTAAGGGATAGAGTAGGAGTCTAATAAATCTAAGGGATAGACTAGGAGAAAAGAAGGGAAAGGTTTAATGGTATTAGTTAGGCCACACATAAGTTCAACTTAAAATATAGCCTACACTTCACTTCACTTTAAAATTTTGCTTATAGAACGTTAAGTTGAAGTCATTAAACTTGAACTTAAAATCATTGAGCTTAAAACCTGAACGAAGTTACGCGACGTTCGTTTGTTTACTTTTTGTATGCACTCGTTTCGTTTACTCAAACGATTTTGAAGACAGTTATATTTTTGGAAGTGAATTTGAAAGCCGTTAGAAATTTTAAAAAACCTTAAAACACGCCATTTTCGAATTTATACAACTTTTTAGGTTTTTGAAAACCGCGAAAATATACTTTATTCGAAGTAATACGATTTTGAAAACCGTTTAATTAAATTTCATACAATTTTTGATGATTTCAAAACACGTTCAAACACGACTTTTAGCGACGTCAAAGTTTCGACTATGACTTCCAAATACATTAACCTCGATTGTTTTATCTCTAGTTTAAACATATATACAGCTATAAATAAATATGGTTTTATATAATACATATAAACACATTTTATATCAATATTAAATGACAAATATGTTTATCAAAAACTATGAAAAAAAAAAAAATAATAATAATAATAATAAATAAAATTAAACAAACAAAATGTGCTCACAACCTACAAACAGTAAATTTTCAAAATGAAAATCTAAAGACTATAAATTAAGAACATTAGAAAATATAACATTATTTGAGTAAGACTTTTTACCTGCCATACCTTGAATGAGATAATTATTAATTTTGAAAAACAAACTATTAAATGCTCTGGTTCTTGAACATGCAAAATATAGTTGACCATGAGAGAAACACGGTTTTTTGAGATATACATCAACTCAATAAAATGTTTGACCTTGACTTTTACAAATTGTCATTGAATAAACCAATCTGACAGGAAACTGACGACGTTTCAGAACAAAATGTAAATTAGAATCTAAAGGAGCCAACTGAATTTGAGAAACAAAAACCCGTTTACCACCAGAAACAGCTGTCAAAACCTCTGCATAAATATAATTATTTTGAAGAGCACAAACTTTCATTCGAGTACCATAGCATAACCCAGCTTTAAGTTCTAAATTTCTAAGTAGCCTAATTAAACAACCAAATTTCAATTTTATACAATGAGGTAGCATATCTGAAGGAGCTAAGCTGTTCAAAAACTCAACAGGAAAATTATTTCTTTCTTTAAGATTATCATTATCAATTTGATCAGCACTTAAATAAATTTTGACCTCACCTGGCAGACATTCTTCATTGATTGATAATGAATCAACGTTAGTTGGTGTTAAATTCACGCGTTTAGAATAATCATTTTAATCAGCATCTCCAAAAATATTTTCAACAATTGATTCTTTTTCTCCAACAATGCACTGATTTGGTATTTCGATGCATCCTTTAAAAGGATCCTCTTCTTTGACAGGTATTGTTCCATTCCCAAGTTTTAGTAGCCAATAGGAAACTTCACCTTCCCCATCTTGTACTCTCATATTTTCAGTTAATGCAAACTTCTGCACCTATTTCAAAGATCATTTTATAGACAATTCTACTATTTCAGCTGGTTGTCCTCTTTTCACAACAGGCAGAATTTGCTTAAAGTCACCACCAAAAAGAATGATTTTTCCTCCAAATGGAAAGTTGTTGTTGCAAATATCTTTTAACAACCTATCAATTGCATTTAAGGCATGTTTAGATATCATAGATGTTTCATCAAGGAAAAACAAACTAACTTGTCTTAAAAAATGCCCATGAATAGAGTTAGGAGTTACATTACATGTTCTACTACCCAATATTGGAACAGGAAGTTTGAATAAGCCATGCAATTAAGATCCATTTGTAAGAAAAGTTGCTGCTACGCCAGTCCATGCAGCTGTAGCAGATTTAAAGCCTCTACTTATGGTTTCAGCAATAAAATAATTATTAGGTAAAGGTTTTTTCACTACCAGCTGGTCCATCCATGAAAAACAATCTAGAATGTTTATTTTCTACACTTGGTTGCTCATTCAGTGCAGCACGGATAGCATTATATACATTTAAATGATTAACATTAAGCAACAGTCTCATTCGATTGGCTTTGTCAATAGATTGTTGAACATTTTCATCAAAATTTTCTAGATTTAAGCCCATAAACTCATCAATAACAGGCAGACTGTAATCAGCCAGCGTTTTACCACTTTGATTAATAATCTTTTCAATTAGACGAGGAGTAGCTTGTTCAGCAATTAGAGGTGGGACTGAGCAATGAATGAAATCTTCCATTATAAAAGCTTTGCATGTATTCCAGAGATGGTTCACAAAAGGTCAAAATAATTGAAGGCAACTGTCTTATTTGCTTATTATTGTCTTATTTGTTAAAACTGCCTCTATCTTATTGTCTTATTTGTTAAAACTGCCTCAGAAAGAGTATTCTGCCATTCAGTGTCATCTTGCAACAAACCTTTCAAAACACATGCTTCACGAAACTTTTTAATGACAATACAATTAACAGTACGCACATCCTCCCAAGATGTTGCACCTTTTTCTTGCAAAATTAATAGTCTAAGAAAAAACAATTCTCCAGTTGGATTAACTTTATACACTCTTACTATCACCTAATTACCACCCCTTTGTCTAACCTTCCATTTTAAATGTTTATCATTAAACATAAAGTGATAAGGAATGCCTACATACAAATAGCAACGTGCTCTTTCGTTTTCAGTATTTAACTTAAACCATGCTGTTAGGTGCGTATCACGTTGAGCTGCACGATTTAAAGCCATTTGTTCTGCTCCTTCTCTAAAATACACTTATTGATTTTCAGGTAGATGTTTACCATGCACTTTGAAAACACGAAAACATTGTAATATAAACATATGTACCAGCTGTATTTAAACTCATTTTTAAAACAATAACGTAACACATATTAACACATACACAAACAATAAAAAAAACACTTTACATTATCATAAAAATACATTGATAAAACAATATATTTTTAAATAAATACATATAAAAAAAAGCATTTATGCAAGCAATAAACGTGTGCAAACAAAAAGTTTAAAAATGATGCGAGAAAATTTTAAAAGATTCAATGTAAATAAAATATATATTTACAAACAATACTCTTTACCTTCTTTTTTTTTTTTTAATAAGAACTGTGATCCTCATAACAAAATTTAACCTTTACATGCAATAACATGTGACATGCCATGTCAGTGTTGGCACAAAATTTTAATTTATTTTTTTAAATTTTCTAAAAAAGAACAAAAATAGTTGATAGAATCACAGAAATTTCAAAGTAGTAATAACCATTTTATGGAAATAGCATACGTATAACTTTAAGTAACATCCATACCCCTATTTTCCTTCTAAAAAATAATAAAATACAAATAAAACTGCTAAAAGAAAAACTAAAACAAACATAATATAAACGATTTAAAAAGATAAAATCCTTTCTACTTTAAATCCATTCTTCTTTATCTAATAAAAATTTAAATCCTTTCTACTTTATCTAATAAAAATGTATATATAACTATTTCATATATTTACTTCAATTATAATATGATCTTAACAATGATTATTTATCTTAATATGATTTTTTATGTAATATATCTAAACTAATAATTAAATTCCAAAAGGAAAAAAATTTTAACTCGCTTTAAAGACCTTTCTCCAATAACCGCGTGCATTTAAAGAACATGCTCTTTCAAAGCCTAGTAACTAATCTGAAGTGACTTCGTAGAGCGCAATGCGCTCTACATAGCCATAAGCTACTCAGATCGCAATATTGTACACGCATGCGCAATTATTTTATAATAACAGTGCGATTTAAATTTCACAATAAATCTGGTTAGATAGGCGGTTAGGGTTAGGGTTAGGGTTAGGGTTAGGGTTAGGGTTAGGGTTAAGGGTAGGGATAGGGATAGGGATAAGGGGATAGGGACAGAGTTAACATCAACAAGATTTAAAAAAAAAAAAAAAATTAGCGCATGCGTACAAAATATTGCGCTCCGAGTAGCGTATGGATGCATAGAGCGCATTGCGTTTCAAGTAGCAACGGCATAACTAATTGAAGCCTAGTAACTAATGACGAAACGACGTTAAACAATAAACATTAAGCATTAAGCATTTCTGTAGGAATTATATTATACATTATTATAAATTTTACTTATATTATTATAATATATTATTATAAATATTACTCAAGTAATAAAATTTTAAAGTTGTTTTTACTTAAGTAAAATGTTAATTAAAATGTTATTACTTAAGTAATTTTGAAATTGTTTTTTATAATAGGTAATATGTAAATTTTTTATTTATAAATAGTGACATGTGTAAGCAACTGAAATCAGTTTTATGTAAGTTGAAAGTTAAACGTTACAATGTAAGATATTTACAAAAAAAAAGGATTAAGCAACTAAAATATATACAAAAGGCATATAAATCAAAACTAAATATATTTTTAAAACAAATTAATGTGAATCTGTCGAGTCTTCAAATAAATTGGATAGGCTAAACATCCGACATTTTCTGGGCATTGGTCTTCATAATTCATATGAATTACGAAGACTAATGTGTGCAGCATCTAAAAAATAATATAAAATTGAATTTTGACATATCAATAATTACAATATAGTGTAAATCATAGTGTAGTTAGGTTACTGATAAACAACTTTTGTTAAAGGTGACATTATTGCTATCGATGGTGCAATTAATGAAGTGTATGCACCTCCAGCCGATATAGACTTCAAGCCGGAGGACTATACCTTTTTATATAATTACTATTTAAACAAAAAGTTACTTTGACATTTTGGATCAGGATGTGCACTGTCACAATCATCACATGCATCCATAGCATTATTCAATTTCTTGTATTCAACGGCCCATATAAAAATTTATATATATATATATATATATACAAGGTAGTGTAAATAAGTTTTAGCCCACCATAAGTTTATAGTTATTTTTGATTTTATCGTAAAAATATAAAGGTCTTACGAAGTAAAAAAAAATCAGGTTTATAGACACATATATTATAAACAAAAATATCTAGAAATAATTTTATAAAATATGATACAAAAAGAAAGAACGATTAATACTTTTGTATATCCGCCTTTTGCGTTGATCACAGAAGCGAATCTCCTGGGAACTGATTCATATAAATTTGTAATGAAATTTTGTGGAATATTGTCCCACTCTCTTTTAATATTCGAAAATATTCTTTGACAATATTGGGGTTATATTCAGCCTTTTGTTTATCCAAATAATCCCAAACATGTTCAATAATTTTCAAATCTGAACTTTGAGGAGGCCAGTTCATTACTTCGAGAACTCCCTCCTCACACATGTCCTGTAAATATTTTTTGGCCACTCGGAAACAATGTTTGGGATTATTGTCTTGCTGTATAATGAAAGTATCAACAATTAGTCTCATTCCAGTTGGTATTGCATGATGTCTTAAAATTTCTTTACACTGTTCTCCTATCAGTTTGCCATCAATTCTGATTAAGTCACCTACTCCAGATGATGAAATACAACCCCAAACTATAACAGAACTTCCCTCATGCTTGATTGCTGGGTGTAGACAATCAGGGCGATAAGCCTCTTCTACCCTTCTTCTTACATACTGTCGTCATTTGCTACCGAACAATTCAAATTTTGATTCATCTGTGTATAGCAAACGGTTTAACATTCCTTGCGTCCAATTACTATGCTGTTTTGCATATTTAAGTCTTTTTTCTTTATTGCCACGACGTAGTAAAGGCTTTCGAACTGCAACACACCCTCTTAACCAAGCTTTTAGCAAATGTCGTCGAATGCAAGATGAGGAAACATTTGTCCCAGTCAAAGCCAGAATGTCTTGGGCTAGTTCACTGGAGGTTTTTTTCCGATTTCGCAGAGACACATTTTTAAAATACTTTATGTCATGTTTTAAAAGTTTTGGAGGTCTTCCACTTCGAATTTTATCCTCAAGAGATCCCGTGTTTTTAAACTTTTTTATAATTTCTCTAATGGCTGTTCTTCAATATTTTGTTTTTTGGACAATTTGTCGTTGAGAATAACCTTCTTCATGAAGCGCGATAATTTTTGTACGTTGCAGTAGTGTTGTTTTACCCGTTTTATTACTTAAACAACAATAAAAATAATAATTCAAAAGAAAAGAAAAAAAAGAAAAAAAAACAAACAAAAAAAACAAGACGTAAATTAGAAGTTTTAGAAAAACAAAAAAATAATATTAAACACACAGTATCTATGAAATGTCTTTGTAAACTGTACTATCATCTAATATGCCTTCAAAGCAATAAATAAACAAAAATGCAAGAGCAAACTAAAAACAAACGAGCTGATACGAATTGGGTTTAGATCAGAATACAATAAAAATAAACACGTTAGATATCTAAATACAAAAATCTATGTAAAATTTTGATAAATATTGCTTTTGTTTGTTAAAATAATGTTTAGTATTGTTTGAATTTAGACATTATTTTATAAAAAAAAATAATCGGAAGCTATTATTCAAAATCTGTTAAAAAAACAAGAGTTTTAATAAGTGCGCTAAAACTTATTCACAGTATATATATATATATATATATATATATATATATATATATATATATATATATATATATATATATATATATATATATATATATATACACATTGTATTATTTATCAGGAAAAGAATTACTTTTACTTATTTAAAAAAGAATTACTTTTAAAATATTTTGGATCAGGTTGCATAGCCTCTTTTTATTCTATGGTTGTGTGTTTTGATCCACCTCTTTTAAAAGTACCTAAATATATTGGTTTTATATATCTTTAAATGCCATCCCATCACAATGTACACAATTAACATACATACATGAATACAGAGATAGTTGGAGATTAAGACTTTTCAGCGCCCGGGGCTACTTTTAGAGACCCCCTATGTTATATATAGCTTCTCTTTTTTTTTAAATAATGGTTTTAAGTAACAATTTTAAAAACAATATATCATAAATACTTATACTTTTAGGATCATTAGGATTTCGCCTATCAACCCTGCCACCATTCTTATCCTTATCATTATGAAAAAATCTTATGATGCACAACTCAACAGCATTTCAAGTTTCAGTTAGAAATTTAGTCAAAATACAGTCCTTTAGAAATTTCCCCAACTTCATTGGAAGTTTTAATTTTCCATTTTTTCCACTTCGATTAATTTGTTTTGCCAAATCAATTGACAAAAGAAGATTTAGCAAACGCTCACAAAGATCATTGGCATCACGGCCACCTTCTTGAAGTAGCCACTAAAGTATTTCTTCAGATAAAACAATACCTGAAGCTTTGTAATGGCACAGCTCTGATAAAGGTCTGATTTTACAATAAAACTCAATAGGAATAAATTTAGAAAAGTTCGTAATAATTTCTAATACTCGCAACATTTGGTTTAAGCTTAATTTACAAGGAAGACATGTATACTGAGAAACTGATGTAAAATAGAAAAAACATAATTTTTTACAAACACCAAGGCACACCAGATGCTGGTATTCTGGAGGAAATGAGGAATGTAAACCAATACCTGATATGGCAGCTAAAGGTGATAAAATAATTTGATTATTTTCTTTCATATCGCGATAACTAAAATCATTACGCATATCACAATTATTTTTTAAATAAAAAGTTCTATGTTCAGTAGTTTCACCCTCAACTTTACAATATGAACATCCATGTTTTGCAGGATGGTACTTGATACCTTGAAGCATTGCTCTTCCAAGTTTTGCAGGATGGTACTTGATACCTTGAAGCATTGCACTTTGCAAAAAATTTATTAGTTATAAATACTAACTGATATTATTAAATAAAACTAACTGACAAAGTAAAAGTATAAAATTTTCTCTGTGTAGAAATAAGACATTAATCATTTCTTGTTATAATCTTTATTATATTGTTGTTGTTTATATTTACTGTTATTTCATCTTTAGAAACTAACATCGTTTAAGATAATATATATGATCTGGAACAACGACTAACTTTTGTTTATGTTAGTTTCTTCATGTATCCTATAGAATTCCAATGACACACTTGTATTATTGCATAAGTCCGATTTTGTGATTTAGTTACATTTTTTTTGTTTGGAGTTGTTAACATATGAACAAAAAAGCAGGACTTTGCTAAACTTTTCTCTTTCATAATATGTCCACAATACGCTTACCTTGCCAGGCTCCAGGATGCAAAGTCATCATTGAAGGCCCCAGTGAAGCAATTGCTATTGCACTATTTAACAGCCACCAACTTCACCCTCCTCCAAACTCAATTGACATTCATTCAGCCATTAAAAAATGTTGTTATTTCAGAATTTCGCCATTCATGTATTTTAGTTTACCGTCCTCCGGCTAGTTGCCTTGCAGACGCATGCCTACTCCGTACCGAGGAGACTGTGAGCGTCGTCCCAGAGTTTGCTCTCCTTTCGGGAAGTAGACAAAGACCCACCGTCGTCCGGTTCAGTATCCTGATGACCATGTTGATCAGGTTTACTTCCCCGTCAAGTAAGTGTTTCACCATTCATTGATACATGTTCGGTATTTTATTAAAATGTACCATTGAAATAAAAAACAGAACCCAATCGGCTGAACATCGGCTTAATCTCTGTTAGCCTATCGTCGGCGAACAGATATATAACCGACGTTCAGCCGATAATGTTTTGTTGAAAACAATGTAGCCGATGTTGAACCGATGTAACTAGCTCGGCCCAAGCTAGGCTCGACATCGGTCTTAACACAGGGTTGCATAAAAACATGGTTTTGACTGTTACAATGAAAATAACAAAAATTATTTTGCAATAGTTAAAATCAATAGTTATCGCCAATCAAATGGCATGTGGAGACAATTGTTTTAAATCGTGAAGTGCAATTATCCAATAATATTAACAAATATCTTCCAGATCTACTAAATCTTCAATCTGCTAATATCATATTCTCCTACACTTTATGCATAAACATCTCTTAATGTAATTAATGACTTCCACTATCTTTTTTTCTAATTAGAAATAAATTTTCTGATTTTAAAAATTTCCAAAGCACATCAAATGAGGATGTTGGAATAATTGAAATGAAAGAAGGCAATACAGTTGAAAACTTGAAAGTTATTAGACATAAAGATTGTTTATTAATATGTTCAAAAGTCTGTTGATTGTGATTTTAATACCATCAACCATACTAACTTGCCAGTAATGGAATCCAGGTTAAAGAGTAACAAAAGTCAATCATCTATTACCTTTAACTAGCCATTTTTTAACTGCGCACATTTTCTTACACCAGTATATGTATGAAATGTAATAAAGACTACTTGCATTCTTCTACATGAAAGTTCAATAGTACATTACAACAATTTTTAGTTTTGAATAATTTCTAAAATCAAAATTAAGAGTTATTGAAATATTTTCATAATCTAGGAGTGTTTGCAAATATAAAATAACACCAGTTAAGACGTTAAGTTCCACAACATGTGAGTATAAACTCACCGTGTATATATATACTCAGCGTGTGTATATATATATATATATATATATATATATATATATATATATATATATATATATATATATATATATATATATATATATATATATATATACACGCTGCCAGTTTCTCTTTTTTCAGAATCGTCAAGAAGTCTTTCTATTTTCTTGTTCTTTAAGAACATTGAGCACTTTCTATTTTCTATATTCTGTTCTGAACATTGAGCACTAATTTTGTAAATTACACTAACACAATTTGCAAAAAATCTATTGCAAATAATAAGTATTTAAGATTTGAATAATAAATAATGTGATTTGTTATAAATCATTATACTATATTCTAATTCATAACATGTTATGAACTCATGATATATACTCAAAAAATTAGAAAACTTTTTTGTCGGACTTTTTTAGTTACCGCTTTATTATAAACGTTTAGAAAAGTCCCGCGGGATCTGAACGGCACATTTTTACGTCACCCTCAGATAAACGAAACAAACCCGAAATTTACGGAGACTGGCCTTAAACTACATGAGTACGAGTTACAGGATGTTTTAAAAGACACGTTTTCGCAATATTGGTATTCAGTTTTCTGTAATAAATTCATTGACAAATATACTTTCAAAATAAAACCTTCTAAATTATAAAACTTCAACATACCCAAGTAACTACTTTTGCTTGTTAAATACTCGTTTTCATATATGCAAAGGTTAAAAAAAGTTATATAGTAATAGTAAAGTTTTGTTACGCATCAGTAGGCCTGTAAATCGAGCCGAACGAGCCAAGCTTGTTAGGGCTCGGCTTGGCTCGTTTACATATGAAGAGTGTTCAGGCTCGGCTCGAGCTCGTTTCGAACATGAGGTTCTTTGTTCGAGCTCGGCTCGTTTTACATGTTGCTTGAGCTCGACTGGTTTAAAACTCGAAATAATTTTTGTAACCTGTTAGTTTAAAGCTCGTTTGGTAAAAAAAAATTGTTTGTTAAAGGCTCGTCTGTAAATAATGCAATTCCAAATCAACAAACAGCATAAACAATCCTACAGTCTATTAAACATGCAAATAAACAACATAATGAAATAAGATCCCACAAATCTAATAGTTCAAAATAAAAGTTAAATCTAATAGTTCAATGTTCAAACTTATTATTCAAAGTTCAAACATAATGTAAACTCTCACAAACATAATAATTTCTATTAAACACTGCACTCTAATAGTTCAAACTACATTTTCACAAATATAAGTCTTGCTCTCATTCCATTGGATGAAACAAGATAAAAAGCCTTCCTCTAATTCTTTTGAAGTTGAACCTTAAAAGTGCGCTGAAAATCTGAAATTTTACAACAAACTTGCATGAGAATGAATCTAGATAATTAAATATAGAAATAATTGGAATTTGAAAGGAGATATCATGCTACATAAAAACATAATTAGAACCTTAATTGTTTACCTTTTCATATAGTAGAATTAAGAACAGTTGGAATAACAACATTCAAATTTCCTTCTTCAAGATCAACCTACAAAATTAACTGATGTTAGTGGAATTGAAAGTATTTCTCGTGCCATCATTTAGAGGATTGGTTTATTAATGCTATGCACCTCCCACCAACCTAGTACCTCAAAGGTAAAGTGGATTGACGGTTCACATTTGAAACGCTTTTCCTCAAGATAAAGTTCCAACTCAGTCTTTTCAGCTACTGAATTTGTGTCGCAAAACTGCTCAAAGTCAATAACTTGCTGCAAATTTGAGGAATATTGTTTTTTATCCTTAATGGTTGATCCCGTTGATCCCGTTGTCTCACTTTCACTAACATATGTTTGGTACAACTCTTTGAGCACTTCCATAACCTTCTTGAGATGATTTTGACTATCTACAACATTGTACAGTTGAGGAAAAAAGAACTTCAAAAACTCCATTTTTTAACGAGGATCCAAGACAGAAGCAATTGACATCAACATGTTGCAATCACCCCAATATTTGCCAAATTTAATAGACATAGTTGCTGCCATTTTCCTCCTGTACTCATCATAACTTGCAAGATGTGTGTTCAACATGTGTTTCACACTCCAAACTTGAATAAGATATAAATTTGCTGTTGGATATTTAGTTCCTGAAAATAGGTTATATGTTGTATTAAACACCGAAAAAAACTTGCATATTTTTTCAGCTTTAATCCAATTCTCATCAGAAGGCAACCATTCGTAGTTAGCATCCCTTGCAGCATATTCTTTCAAAACAAGTTTAAATGGCAGAATATGCTCTAACATCGTATAAGTGGAGTTCCAACGTGTTGCGATATCAAGTCGCAACCCCTTGTTCGTTGGAACATCCATTTGCTTTGCAATTTTTCCAAATTTATATAAACGAGCAGGAGACTTCTTTAAATACTTCACTGTTTCTCTAATACTTTCAATAGCAAAAGCAATCTCTTTTATCCCATCTTGCACCAAAAGATTTAATATATGTGCAGCACAACAAACATGAAATTTATGAGATTTGTTATGGATCTTATTTCGTAAAATTAAATTGTTTTTCAAGCAATTAGCAGCTACATCATTTGAACTTGCATTGTCAACAGTTATTGATTGAACCTTTTCTTCTATTTCCCATAATTCCATACATTTGGCAATACAATCAGCAATAAGAACTCCAGTGTGAGGGGGCTCTAATTCACAAAACTTTAGGATAAAACTTTTTAATATCCAATCTTTATCAAAAAAATGAATAGTGACACAAATATACCCAACTGTTTGATTTGAAGTCCAGTTGTCTGAAGTTAAACACACCCTACTAACATTTTTCAACATGTTCTTTAACTTGTCCTTTTCAGTTTGATACACCATGACACAATCAGATTTGAGGGTAACTCTTGACACCTTTTGGTACTTGTAATTCAAAGCCTTTGCAAAGATGTTAAACCACTTGTGTTCAATCATATTAAAGGGATACTCATGTGCAATAAACATCTTAGCTTGTATCTCTCGAATTTTTTTTGGATCATAATTTAAAGAGAGTTCTTTAAGATTAACATCCAATCCAGTATTACATTCTGGCAGAAAAGGTAATACCTTACTCTTCCCTCTAGTCATCAGTGGTATGCATAAGCCTATGTGTCTTTTTAGTTGTGTTGTAGCTCCAGAGTTTTGTTTTTACCAAGACTGAAGACATCCTTTGCACTTCACCTTACTATCAGTTTCAGACACCTCTTCAAAAGATTTCCATACATCAGAAGTTTTTTTCCTCTCTCTTCCATTAACAGCACTACTTGTATTCTTATCTTCCACGTCAAATAAATTGTTACCATTTTCACTGATATTTTCACCATTCAAATCCTCAACATTATACCCAGTTTGAACATTATCAACAACATCCATAATATTGAGTTTTTATCTACATTAATGAAAAATATGAAGTTAATTTCAACAAACTAAACATATAATGGAAGAACAGTAAAAAATATAAATAGTTAGCATCTATAACAAAAGAAAGAAGAGGTACCTGTTTCTGTTTGAACTTTGAATAGACAGTAGAAAAATCGTGAATAGTAAGCTTCTGCAATACGAAGAATTTACTTTGAAAAACTTCGAAAAATTTTTCGAACCTCGAGTTTCGCAGTTTAAAGATATGGACTTCTAAAACACGGAATTCGATTTTTTTGAAGTTGAACAAAATGGTCCTTATAATTGCGTATACAATCAAAGTATTTCGAAGTAATGAAATTCGAATTTTAAATTTTCAAAGTTCAATTTTTCTTAAAAATTTTTTTAATTAAAAGTTTGCTAATTTTTGCTTATCACAAATTATTTTTTTAAACTGTTTGACACTCTCCAACTTGTAGTTCTATTAATTATATTAAAAGTGTTATAATTAACATTTTTATTCACAAAGAGGAAGAGAAATGAATAAACTTTTATAATAACAGAAAGCAAGAAAAAATGTTATTATGCATTTAATCGTTTTAATATGATACGAATTATATATTAAAGTTAGAAAGTTAGTTGTTCGAAGTAATGAAATTCGAATTTTAAAATTTCGAAGTTTATTTTTTCAAAGTTAAAAAAAAGTCTGTTGAGCACTAATTTATAGTTCTAGACTTAGTAAATACAAGTTTTTAACAAAAACAATAATTAACGACTTTACCTGATCACGGTTTGTAGATTTGGGGTCCTAATATCAATGAAATACCCTATGAAAATCCTTTTAAGGGGTGATAGTGCATGCCTAAGGGAGCCCAAAATAAAGAGTTTTGAAATCCCTCATTAACATCCAAAGCATAATTTTGGTCAAGAAGTTTATAAGATTTTGCATACCATAATGCGATCTATTTAAGTGCTTAAAATGCTACAAGACATGCTTTGTTTAAACAATATATATAATATAAAATGTAATGCATAAAAACAAAACTTTTTTATTTTAAAAGTTTTTATCCAAATATGCATCTTATTGCTGTTCCGATGTATCATGAGAAGTTCTCAAGTTCGAACTTTGCCCCTCGGTTAAAAAATTACAAGCCAATAATTTTTTCGGGAAATGGCAGTAATTATTAAAAGAAGAAAGCAAAATGTAAACACAATGAGCGCTTTTTAAATAAATTTAAAGATGCCTATATTTGAAAAAACTCATGAAGATAGCAGAAAATCTGTTTGTGTTATATGCATGAAACAGGGTGATCAAGAGTTGACTGAAAACTATAAGTTGAAAATTCTTCAACAGATTCAAACAGACATAGATTTCAGTGATGAAAGAGTGCCTTTGACTACTTGTGTTTCATGCAGATCTCAAATTGGAAAACTTTGTGCTGGAAAAATCAATCATGTGCCTAAACTTTTTGACTTCAAGTCAATTTCTATCAAACCTACAACCAGAGTTTCGTCAGTTTGTGAGTGCCTTTTATGCCAAATTGCCAAGATCAAAGGAAAGGAGAAGCACCCGTTTGACAAAGTCAAAGAATCCGAGGAAAAAATTCCAAAGCAAACTTCTCAGAGTTCTGAAAAGCGCTGCACAAAGTGCTTGTCAATTGTTGGCTGAGGACTTCCTCACAACTGCACCATTGGAACTCGCCATGAAAACATGTGAAGAATGGCCACAGATGATCCCGTAGGTGCAGAGCAAGTGGCTGCAGCAGTCTTAGCATCCAAAAGCGCATCTCCAAATGGCACTATTAGACTCAGTCAGCCTTGTGGAAAACTTTTGCTATTGAGGAGAGGTAGTTACTTCTATTGTCTAGTTAATTATCATAGTATCATTATGCTAAATTAAAGGCACTCAAAATTTTGATTCACAAACATTTAATTTATGACCTGTAAAAATTAATTATGAGAAAAAGAAACCAGAATGCTTTTATGTTAATTAAAATGCTAATTGCAACTGCTTTTATTGAAAATTCATCTCTTAATTAATTACCCTGCTTCAACTTTATTTCATCAACCTAATTTTACTTTAAATCATTCTCATTGCAAGAATAATGGATGTAATTTTATTGTTTTTAAAGGTCCGTCATCGGCTCAGCAGCTATTCAAAGAACCACTCACAACAGAAAATATGGTTCAAGTTCAGCAAAATACAGGACTTTCAAACAATGGCATTCGAAAACTAGGTTCAGCACTAAATCAAATCAGCCCAATTAGATTGGTGGAGCAACGTTTTCCTTTGAAGTTTGCTCAAGCCGGCCAGGAACTTAATAATCAGTTCATGGTCAGCAACGTCAGATTGGCAGAGAATGGTCAAACTTGTCAAGTTGTGCACTGCCAGAGCCTCAGCATCTCAGTGATGTTTTCAGAGCATCACGAAAACTATCAGAATCTTCCATTTTAAAACTCGGGATTGATGGTGGTGGATCATTTCTGAAAGTGAGCTTCACTACCATTGTGTTGGAAGAAGATGAGACTCCTCCACACAGACCAGTACAGAAGACAATCAAGCTGATGGCACCAAAAAAACGAATGTTAAGCAGCAGATGCTGATAGCACTGTCACAAAACACTCCTGAGAGTTACCAGAATGAGAAAGCCATTTTCGACCTCATTCAAGTCAAAGAAAAATGGCAAACAGGTTCTTTGGTTGTCTCTTGTGACCTAAAGCCGGCCAACATTCTTTGTGGCATTCAGTCTCACGGTAGCAAACACCCTTGTTGTTGGTGTGATGCTGCATCTCAAGGTCTTGAAAATTGTGGACAACTTTGGACTTTTGGCCAGATCAGAAGACAGCATTCTGAATACATCCAGGCAAGAGGAAATTCAAGAAAGTCGAAGGAATTCAAAAATGTCATTCATGTGCCTTTGATTGAATTTCAAGATGACAAGTTTGTCCTTGGGGCTATTCCACCAATGGAGCTCCACTTATTACTTGGAGTTGTGAACCACATCTTTAAAAATCTTTGTGACCTGTGGCCAAGGGCCAAGGAATGGCCTCCATCACTTCATTTCCCTATCCAGCCTTACCATGGGTGGCATTTCAATGGGAACGATTGCATGATACTTCTAAGAGGTCTGGATAAGCTTCAACAGCTTTCAGAAAAAGAAGGTTTCAGTCCAGCTCTTGGCTTCATTCAAACACTCACACTATTCAAGACAGTGGTCACTTTGTGCTTTGGAAAAAGCCTGGACCCTGACTATGAATCCAAGATTGAACAGTTCAAACTTAGCTACACCAACCTTCCTATTTCTGTGACTCCCAAAGTGCATGCAGTGTTTTACCACGTGCCACTGTTCATCAAGATGAAACAAATTGGACTCGGCCACTTCAGTGAGCGGGCAACAGAAGCTCTACATTCCAACTTCAAATCTCACTGGGAGAGATTTAAGAGAGATCCTGGATTTTAATCCAGGATTTTCAAATCACTCATTTTGTGTTCCATATGACATGCACTATCACCCATTAAAAGGGTTTCCATAGGGTATTTCAAGGATATTAGGACCCCAAATCTACAAACCGTGTGATTAAATAGCAGAGTAAATAAACAAACATTCAATATATTATCACGAAACATTTAGTTTTGCAACTTGAAAAAATACCTCTCTACAAGTTAAAAAATGGCTCCTTCAACAAAATCATTGTGAAAAGAGTTTGAAAAAAAAGTTTTATATATTTATTTTTCTGTTTTGCATAATTTGTACACTCTTAAATCAATTAAAAATGGTCTAACACTATTGGGCCTGTTGGCAAATGACAATAGTCAATAGCAGCCTAACGTATTTACATTGTTTATATTGATCAATTATTTAGTGTTATAAGAGTTATATGGGTTATATCTCATATGGTTACACTTACACTATATTTTTATTATATACTAATATATATAATATCACAATTTTATTTATTACATATATATTATTATATTATAAATAAATAAATAAATAAATAAATATATATATATATATATATATATATATATATATATATATATATATATATATATATATATATATATATATATATATATATATATATATATATTGGAGCTTTAATCGAGCCTATATGAACAAGCCTACGATGTTCAAGCTCGGCTCGTTTAATAAACGAGCTTAATTTTTTGTTCAAGCCCGGCTCGTTTACCATTCGAGCCGAACATGAACGAGCTCTTGTCGAGCCGATCAACGAGCCGTTCACTAACACGAGCCAGGATTTACAGCCCAACGCATCAGCAAAATGATAATGGTGGTTGGTTTTTATTTTCAAGTTTGGTTTCAAGATTGGTCTCAAGCAGACTTGAAAAAATGACTTGAAAATTCAAAAATTCTCGTTTTTCAAGTCTGACTTTAGTTCAAATTCGCTTCTTGCATTCCGTTCAAGTCAGACTTGAGATTTGAAGTCTCACGGTTGTTTTGTAGTGCTATGTTATTACACGCATGCGCAATTTTTACGAAAAAAAATCAACACTTTCAAAATGGCTACGGTACTTTGCAACGAACGTAATCTTTCACTAGAAACCAAGTAATTGCATATTTGCCAACATAAATAAAATCTTTTATTGCTATTTTAATCCAAATTGATTTAACGATAACCCAGTTGTGTACTAAAACACTTAAAACAAGAGAAGGAACATCTAATCGTTCGTTAACATTTGTTGTTGAGAAAGGTGGCTGGTTAACTACACCTGATTTGTATACACTTTTTGGATCCTGCGTTCTAGATTTCTAATCGTGGAAATGTAACCAAATTTTTTGAAAAAGTTTGAAGACACCTTCTTCATTTATTTCTTTTGGCTGTTCTTAGCATTCAATTTTTTTAATGGACAAAAAAGACGCTTTTCTAGATTATCTTATTGATAATTAAAACTACATTTTATTTAGTTATGTTTTTTAATAAAAAAGGAGCTATATATTTTTTAACAATGTAAATGCTGTTGCCAAAAGTATTTTTAACTATTAAAATTTTCGTTTTTTTTCTTTCTTTTACAGGATTCAGGAATTAACACCTTACTTTTAGGATTAGTTCTTTGATGGTGACATTTTAGGATGCTTTTTAACCGCTTTGTTGGGCAAGGGAGAGATTGACAAATGCGCTTTTAATTGTTAAACTCAAGATGAATTGGTTCTCTACCTTGTTCGCTATAGAATCCTAAGCCAGCAATCCATTTTTTCAAAAAATGGAATTGCGTGATCTTCTAACATGTGTAACTTTGGAGGCACTGAAGCCTCAGGCCAAGTTGTACGGTAAAAATTCATCAATTCATCAATATTTTTTTCTAAAGAAAAAATGATAGCAACATGAATTGTAGTGTACTTATAATCCCAGCTTTATAAGTTAAATCATCATAATTATCTTGCTAGGTATTGTAACGATAACACAATAAAGTTTCCAATTGCTTTGAGAAACTCATTAAAAGTAGAAAGAAAAAGAAAAAAAAATCGAATAGTACATATTAAGTTCATTTAATATTTCTGCTGTCATGGTATTTTTTTAGGAGAATATGCTATAACATGCAGAAAATTTATGAAAGAGTAATTTATATTTTCTACTGATTTTAATTGCTTTTTCGTGAATGCTTGTTCCAGAAAATCCTTGATCAAAAACAAGCTTTGGAATAGAATTACACAACATTAGTATAGAGTTTTTCTAAAAAAAAATTGTCTCTTTAAAAGAAATGTTGCAAGATTTTATATTATTTGTTACTATCCCAGTAAACATCGAACAGTTCGTAAGTAGTTGGCCCGATCCTAATAACCAACTATTAGCTACAGTTGGGCCAACAGTCAGCTGTTTAGTTGGTACCGTGAAAAAAATGTAACACTTTTACCAACACTTAGCCAACTGTTTTTAAACTATTGGTTGCCATTAACGGCCCAACAAAAATAAAACAGTTGGCTAACAGTTGGTACCATTACCGGCCCAACTATAAGATATTTTTTCGCGATTTTTTAAATTCACTTTTGCGCTTAAATTGAAAGTGCAAAAGTTATAAATCATGCTTTGAATATTGCTTAGTAACTAAGTATAACTTTTCTTTTTAATATTTAATTTTCTATTTAATAGTGATTGTTTGTATATCAGATTTTACCAGTCAAACAATGCTACTGTCCACACAAAGTATTGTATTATTTATAGATACACTACCGTGCAAAAGTCTCCGCTCATGTGTAATATTTGCAAGGAACAGTAAATGCAATACATTTTAGGATGATTTTAAATATATAAAAAGAATAAAATGTTAATATAAAAAGTTGATGAGGCTAAATCATAATTTTGCATACTTTTTCCTTTTCTTTTTGTTTCAAATAATTTTGTTTACCTTTGTTTTGTTGAGTTCTGCTGCTAAAAACATGGCAGAAATTTTTCTATATGAATAACCTTTTTCACGTAAAATACATATAAAGTTCTTCAGTATTCTTTATTAAATTTAAAACTGCACAAAAGTTTTAACCAAAATATTTTTTGTAAGCTTAGGTTTGACAGTAGCATGATACTTTCCGGCATGGTAAGGATGTTTTCAGTAATTTTAATTGGTTGCTTTTAATAGACTTATGTTTATATTTATACTTGAAAATGGCATTAGTGTGCGCATTTAATGTCTTGAATTTAATAAAGAATTTGAGAAATGGTGAAAGTAAAGAAAGAATATTGTGAAGAACTTCGTGGCAAAATATGTATTTTACGTGAAGAAGGTTATTCATATAGAAAAATTGCTTCCAGGTTAAAAATATCCGAATCAGTGTGAGATATGCTCTACAACGATTGCATGATATTGGTTCCAACAGTGACAGATCACGTTCTGGAAGACCAAGAGTTACATCACGGCAAGAAGATACGTTTATTGTTGTGTCCAGCAAAAGAAATAGAAAAATTCCAGCCACAATTTTAACAGCAGAACTCAACAAAACAAGGGTAAAGCCAGTATCAACTGATACTGTAAAAAGAAGACTAAGATCAGTCAACTTAATTGGACGCATTGCTGCACGTAAACCTTTGTTGAGGGCAGTAAATAAGAAGAAAAGATTGGAATGGGCAAAAATGCATAAAAATTGGGGATTAGAAGATTGGAAGAAAGTTCTATGGACAGACGAGAGTAGGTTTGAACTTTTTGGTACCCGACGTCGCGTGCATGTTAGGCGTTTACCTAATGAAAGAGTGCTTCCTCAATGTATACAAAGTACTGTAAAACATGGAGGTGGTAATATTATGCTTTGGGGATGTTTTGGCAATGGGTTAACTGGAGATTTAGTTAAAATCACATCTACCATGGATAAACACATGTACCATAATATTTATGGTTAAGCACGCGATTCCATCTGGTATTCGCATAATTGGGAAAGGATTCATCATGCAGCAGGACAACGATCCAAAACATGCATCTGGATTATGCAAAAATTATTTGAAACTAAAAGAAAGGGGAAAAGTTTGCAAAATTATGACTTGGCCTCCTCAATCACCAGATCTATCACCCATCGAAAAGTTGTGGGATGAACTGGATCGGAAGATCAGAGAAGCAGGTGAAACATCTTTTATTAATCAGCAAATGCTATGGGAACGTTTGCAAAAAGCTTGGAATGAGATAACAGCGGAAACCATGAATAAATTATTAGCCCGAATGCCAAGATTATGCGCTGCTGTTATACGCTCCAAGGGGTCTCATATTGATGAAAATAAAATTTAACATTTACAACTTAGTATATAAACATTTTCTTGATTTTATATATTTAAAATCATCCTAAAATGTATTGTATTTACTGTCTAGTGAAAAATCTTTCAAATCTGGACAATGAATATTCAAAACTTAATAAGCATTAAAAAAGGGGATCCGCTGCAGATTTGGCAAAGCAACAAGATTTTAGAGTTTACCTGAACAATATATTCTGGCCTGGATCTGATTTAGACAACCTTGAGGATTTGGAGTTTCTGGAGGACCAAGAAGGGTAAAGAAGACTTATACTTGGATCAGAAGATAAAAAGTACAGAAAAGTAGTATTTCTTTTAAACTAAAAAACAAAAGATTGTTAGTCTTTCTAACCAACTTACTTACAATTTACATGCCACTTAAGACGGTTTAAAATAAAAATAGCTTGACCAAAAAAGACGATGTTCATTCACTATTTCAATCTCTCGTATAATTAGATTAAACTAATAAGTAGTGAATTTTTTGTTACATTTTTAGGCAATGGATAGTAGCAGAAAAAGAAAGCAGTCAGTGAAACAACGGTATAAAGAATTAGAGGGTACAACTAATCTTGAGAATAATAAAGATACTAGTGAGGACTCCTTGAGTGATACTGATTTTGATCCTGGAGAGTGGTTTAAAAGAAAACCTTCACAACAAAAAGTCTTTGCTGAAATTCCCATAGATGTTTTTACTGGTAATGTAGCTCTAATGGCTACAATCAGTGATATTTCTCCAAGTGTTTTACATAAAGTTACAGGTGCAATTCTAACTCAATCAGGAGCTGATCTAACAGATTTCAAATGTAGCTAGTCTACAGCAGCTAGAAAAAGGAAACATGCAAATCATAATATATGCATGATATCAAAAGAAGATGTTCAACAAGCAATGACTGAATCCCCATACCCATGCATTGTGCATTTTGATGGCAAAACATTAATTGAACTAAACAAAGAAAAAAGAATTAAAACTGACAGACTGGCTGTACTCGTAAATTTTGAAGGTGAGACACACTTGCTTGGAGTACTTCCATTACCATTATCCTCTGGTGAAGATCAGTGCAATGGTGTAACGGACCTTCTTAAGGAGTACAACCTTGAATCCAAAGTAGGAGGGATATGTTTTAATACAACTGAAAGTAACACTGGGTTAAAGAAAGGTTCTTTAATTAGAATATCCAACAATATAGACAAATATCTTTTACTTATTGCATGCAGACATCATGTATGTAAATTAAGAATGGTTCATTTTTATAATTCTGTTTCAGATGAACATTCCACAGGACCAGATAATCCCATTTTTAAAAAATTAAAAACAAATTTTGAAAATCCTGATTTTAATTACAATCAAACAGAACTGATAAAGTTTGATTGGAAAGTAGTAAGGGGAACCATGAGAAAGCTGCGGAAGAGTCTTTGAACTTTTGCCAAAAATATATTACAAAGGGAAAAGAAAATAAAGATTTTATCAGAGATAATAGAAAGGAGCATGCAGAACTTGTCGTATTTTACCTTTCTTCTTCTTCATTAACACTAAGAAAACCTGGAGCAGTTCATCATGCTAGGTTCTTATCCAAAGCACTTTACTACCGAAAGCTACAGCTTCTTTCCAGCCATCTTGAGTTTGTAAACCAGAACAATAAACTCAAGACAGAAGTCAGGCTAATAAGTGAATTTACAGTTTGCTTTTATGCCAAAAGGTATTTACAGACTAATGACGCTATTAGAGCTCCCTTTCTTGATATAAAAGCAATACACCAAATGCAACAGTACCGAAAACATTGTGCCGAACCAGATGCTGTCGATGCAATTTTAAACTCTCTTTACAAACATAGATGGTATTTAGATTCAAAAATGATTTCTCTTGCTCTGTTGGATGATAATATGTCATTTGAAGAGAAAGCAAATCTTGCAAAAGCAATTTTAACTTTTAAACTGCCGATTTCATCATGGTACAATACCAAAAACAAATCAAAAATAGATATAAAAGATAAAACAAAAATGGGAAACGAAATTAGTGAACATCCTTTTTTCACTTTCTCTGTTGGTTGATGAATTTTCATATCTTATGTTTGATAAAATTGGATTAGAGGAACAAAGGATAAAAGATTGGCTTTCGCTTCCCCCTGAGTTTTGGTTTGCTCAATCTGCTTTTAAAAGCTTTCAGAATTATGCCAAATCTTTAATTGTAGTAAATGATCATTCAGAAAGATCTGTTGGAATGATGTAGCAATTTGTTCACCGATACAATAATGAGGAAGATAAACAGAACATATTGTTAACTGTTGAAAAAGTTCGTTGTGCTTTCAGAACACCTGGAAGACGTTCAAACAAACTTTCTAAAAGTAAATTTGCAGAAAGCTTATCTTCACTTGAGAGGAAGAAAAGTGGTGAAAATGAACTTAAACACAACTGAATTTCTCTGCTTTTGAAACTTAATCCAATAACATGAAACTATTATCAAGTATTTTAATGTTTTCAAATCTAATTACAAAAAATATTTTTTTTTTTTTAAAAAACTGCGATACCATGTATTTTTACTAAAATATATAGGTAAAAATAAACATCCCAGAAAGATAAAAATTTCAAATTTTTTTCATTTAACTTTCCCCCTGGACCTGCAAAATCGGCTGTTTTTGATGGTAAGGATAGAGTGGACCTGTTGAGCTGAAATTTTTTGGGAGTTGTTTTTTTAACATTTGCCCCAAATCTAGTGTATGGTATTTTAGATTTGAAAGTTTCCTCAAACTGACTACCCCTAATATATATATATACCCTCTAAAAAATGAAGCGTTGATTGGATGTTGATCAACGTAGATTTTGCGTTTATATCCGCGATCAACAGAGATCAACTGTAAACGGATGTTTATTCAACGGCAACTTTATCAACAACAAATCAATGTTTACTTAGAAACACTTTACGTTCATTGATTTACAGTTGAGGTCTTAAAAAAGAAAAATTTCGTTGCGTCTTGAATCTAGGTGCCGTTTACTTAAACAAATGGACGACTTACTATAGTAAGTCGTCCATCTCTTTAAGTGTAAGCTTTGTATACAAAGCTACCCTTTAGAAAATTTTATTGGATTTTTTTCAGTGTTTTAAATGTTGATGGCAAAATATGTAAGCAATTGCTATTGTCCTTAAGGACAAATTTAAAAGTTATGTTTAAAAATATGGTATGATAAAATATCAATGTAAGCTGTTGTTTTATGAAAAATATGTGATTAAAGCACTTGCAGTCACAAGCACATTTAGTTAATTTTTTTGTTGTATTAAGAGTCAAGAGTTTGAACACGTCGCCAATGAGTTATATTTAAAAAGTGTTCAAACGCTAAATTCCTAATTTGATTTTCCAAACATGGTTAGAAAGTTAGATGAATGCAGATAAAAACATACTTTCATCTACTCTTTCATTTCTCTACTGTACCATTTAAATTAGCTTTAACAAACAATTCAAATATATTGACCAATTGGAAAGAAAAATAAATGGATATATAATACCAGCTATAAAAATCATTCATCTATAGATTTCTTTTAAGTTTCTCTTTCAAGGTTAGTGGAAAATAAGATAAAAATGCCAAAACGTGACAGAAGCCTATACATGAGAGGTTATATGAAAGAGAAAAGAGATTCAGAAAAAAGAATAAAATATTATCTTGAAGAGTGCAATATTGGACAAGAGAACTGTGAGCCTCTTTCTTCAACCAATAAAAGTATTTCTGATGTATCTGAAGATGTGAGCAGTGATAAAGAAATATCTTCAATCACCTCACCAAAAAGTGAAATTGAAGATTACTTAAGTAAATCAGAATCAAGTTATAGTGATGCTGATGATATTGCAGATACAGATAGTTTGTACAGATATATTGATCCTCAAACTTCAACAAAAGATTTTTTATATGAGTGGTCATTAAAATACCACATAAAAGATGATGCTTTAAATGCTCTTTTAAATCACTTAAGCAAATTTACTCCATTTCTACCAAGATGCAGACAGACATTACGAAAGTCTCTTCAAAAAGTTGATGTAGTTTGTGTTAGTGGAGGTGATTATGTATATCTTGGTGTTAAGAATGCTATTGAGTATTTTATGTCTGTATCAGTTAAAATTGCAGAAAAGTTTGATATAATTGTAAATATTGATGGTGCACCTATATACAATAGTAAAAAGACTTCAATTTGGCCTATGTTAATTACAATTAATAGGAAAGGACCATATGCTGTTGCAATTTGGTATGGTCAGGGAAAACGAACATGTTTAGATGATTACCTTAGTGATTTTATTCTTGAAATGAAAGACTTGCAAAGTAATGGATATAAACAGCTATATGTGACTATTAAAGCTTTTATTTGTGATGCACCTGCAAGAGCATTTGTAAAATGCATTATAGGGCATAGTGGCTACCATAGCTGCGAAAGATGCACGGTAGTTGGCACACAAAAGCATGGTGTAAGATTATTGGAAACAACTGCTTCTTTTCGAACTGATGTGGATTTTAAAAATAATTTATACAAAGAAGAAAGTCACCAACTTGAGAATCTTTCTCCACTTGTACAATTAAATTTTCCAATGATAACTGGATTCCCACTAGACTATATGCACCTTATATGTCTTGGGGTGGTTAAAAAACTTATAATGAACTGGTGTAAAGGTCCTAGATGCATAAGAATAAGTCAATCTGTTAAAGACAATATTTCAAATGAACTGATAAATTTACGAAGTTATACACCATCCAATTTTCAGCGTAGACCACGCTCTTTAAATGAACTTGATAAATGGAAAGCAACAGAGTTTCGATTCTTTCTTCTCTATGCTGGACCTGTTGTGTTAAAAGGAAAAGTAAATAAGAGTAATTATGACTTATTCATTTCCCTCTCAATTTCTATGCACATACTGCTTTCTGATAAAATGGTGCAAAATAAAGTATTAGTGGCCTACGCTAAACAACTACTTAGTTGGTTTGTTAGAGAAGTGCAAATTTTGTATGGGGAAATCTTTGTGACATACAATGTTCATAGCATGATTCATTTAGCTGATGATTGTGTTAACTTTGGGGAGAGTCTTAATCATCTATCGTCTTTCCCGTTTGAAAGCTTTTTAGGTCAAATGAAAAGAATGGTACAAAAATCACATCAGACAGTTACCCAGATAGTTAAACAACTGGATGAGAGAAAAAAGTTAGATATTTTTCTTAAAGAAAGGAATGGTAAAGAAGTTCCTTTCAGAATGACAAATGACAGGATTAAATCAAGTGTGCGAGACAGAGCTATTTTATTCAAGACAAGGGGTTTGTTTTAGTAGAGGAGGTTTTGGTAGATCTTGTAAAATGTAAAGCACTAAATCCTTGTTCAACTAGAAAATTTTTCCCAGGTTATTTTGAGACATCAGATTTAAATGTTTGTTATGTAGATTCATTAACCAACTTAAAAACAAAACATGTAAATAAAAATGAACTTTTTAATAAAGGCTTGATGATACCTATTCAAAAAGGTGGTTATGCTTTTTTTGTGCTGAGACATTGTGATATTGCCTGTGATCAATAACTGCTTGTATTATAAACAGACATTTTTTATATTGCTGATACAATCTTTGCTTCTGTTGTAAATGTCTACATTATATATAATTGAACAGTATTTTTCTTCAGATTGATACCAGATATATATATATATATATATATATATATATATATATATATATATATATATATATATATATATATATATATATATAATCTGCTATCTGAAGATATAAAGTTCTTAATGAAATTGTTGTAGCTAGTCTTTTATGTAGTGTTTCTTATTGTATATTTTGCATAACTTTTTTCTTATATAACTTTGTTTGGAATTAAATAGCATCAAATAGAAGACTATTGAAATGTCATTTGCCATTGTTGAATTTACAAATGGAAATATTAAAGAAGTGGAAGTGATAGCCAAAGGTTGGATGAAAAATGATGGGAAATGCTTCTGGCCCCCATTTAAAAGTTCCTCTGCAATTCGAAAGGCTGTCACTAGTTTGCAGGCACCAACCTCTGATTGGCAGATATATCCTGCTAGGGTTTTATACACCACAGGTTGGAATTCACTATTACCACCAGGTAAAATAATTGAACTAGACCTTAATATTGTGTACTGTATGTTGAGAGTATATCTGTGTATAGATTTCTATGAAGAAGCTCGAACACACTTGGAAAAAGCAGCGGACACTTCAAACATTGAAACTGACACAGAAGAGAAGAGAGGAACAAAGCAGAAGTAAAGCTCCCTAAAATATGTTTTTCTAAAAAAAAAAAAGTTTTCACTTTCTTGTCTAGTCCTGTGAAATTATAAATTATCCATAGCATGCAATTAAAGTTTTTTTAAAAATATATATTAAAGGAGAAAGATGACAATGGCATTTTGTGATAGTGATGATGATGTGGAAGTTAGTGACAAGGAACTTAAAGAATTTAAAAGACATCATTTAATGAGTTCTGATAACCAAAGTAGAATGAACTTGATTCCAAAAATATCAGGTTAATTATTTTCATTAAAATTAAAAACAATATTATGATAAAATAAACATTCATTTCCTTAATAAATTATAGATATTCTGAAACCAATATCAACTCCATGTTTAAGCAAAGAGGCAACTAACTTTCCAGTAGTTGAAAATACCATTGACTTCTCGAAAGCAAACAATGAAGTTACAAGCAAACTGAAATTGTCATCAAGTGAATTGGTACAAAAAGTGTAAATATTGCTTTTGATACAAATATAAGCAAATGTCTATCCTGTTTATAATCCTGTTTTTAATATTTTTTTTTTCATTTCCATAAATCAAAGTGGAAGATAATATTTTGTTATAAGTGTTACTGTAACAAAAGGTTTTATATATATATATATATATATATATATATATATATATATATATATATATATATATATATATATATATATATATATATATATATATATATATATATATAGATATGTACCCGGATAGAAAATGGTGCTAAAACCTTTCAGTCAGAAGAAGAGGATAGGAGACAAAAACAGTTGTCTAGTCATGGTAAATAACCTTTTAAGAATGTATAGCTTTTCTTTTTTTTTCTCTTTTTTTTTTATGTGTTAAATGGCGTTCCATATATATTTGCTAATTTATTTATTTTATATTGATAAACGAATGAAGGTTTCTTTTTCTAAAAAAAATTTACCTTATACTTTGAGATTTTAAAAAAGTTGTCTTGAATTGGATGGCAAAGATAGATAAAAAGGTACAATTACTGTTGTTGTTGTTTTAATGCTAAGGATTACAGCTGTTGTTGGTTATTTTATTATTATTTTTTAAACAAATTTACTTCTGAATGGGCTGCAAGCGGCCAGTACCAATGTCAGGAGTTAATCAAAATCTGATTTTTTTGGCTAGTTTAGGTCCTTTATCAACCCAGAAGCAAAGAAGGTACTAATAAAGGGTTGAAGTAATCTATTTGAAGAATATTATTTAACATGTGGAATATTTTTTCTTACCTTTTGTAGATTGATAAGTTATTGCAGCAGCAAGCCACAACATTATTAAATACTCCTAGCCCTGTGTCATCAGATACCATTTTTGAAAGGTGCCTAACAAAATCTGATGTTGATTTACTTGAAGAAAAGGTGAAGGCTAACAATGTTTTCAAGGGTAGAGTGGTGAGTTGATATTTGGTTGGTAACAGCTCAATCAACACCCAGCAAGTACACAACGTTGAAAAATAACGTTGAAATAACGTTGATCGACGTTGATCAACGTTATTTCAACGTTGTTTCAACGTTGTGTGCTTGCTCGGTATGCACTTAAATAAATATTGGACAGTCTTGTAATTTGAATATTTTGCTGATATTTCTTATTTAAACTTCAACCGTTTCTGTTTTTTCTTTTAATTACTAGTTGAATGTCCTTAGCCGAAGTGGAGGTTGTTCTGCATATAAATCAGCCTTTGCTATTGGAAAGCTGTTGATGAGTGAGGAAGCTGGGGCCTGTTTTAATGTCTCTGGTGGTTTGTTTAAAACAAATTTTAAAACATACACACTTTATCAATTGATAGTGGGTAAGAAAAGTTTTATTGATTTTTTTTAGTTAAAGTTTGTTCCGCCCCAATGTAAAAAAAAAGGAGGAAGAGATACAGGCAATTTTAGGCCTCCATACAATTTTAACACCAGCAAAACTAATTACTAAAAAACCGTCTCAATAACTCGTCTTATACTTAACAGATTTGTTTATCCCAGTCAGTCATTTGCTTATGTAATAATTTGCAATAAGTTCTGCAATTTGATTTTAGATGCGATTATAAGGCAGCATCATGATGCCAAAGTTACCGAATGCCATTCGGGAATTTCAGAATTTCTAAGACAATCTGGAACACGGCACAACCGAAAAGTTTTAAAGACGAACCACGTTGCAAATGCTGAACCTTCGAGCAAATGCTAAACCATCTATAACTTTTTGTTAAGAAAAAACAAAAAAAATTTTCCATTTTTTAATCAAAAATGGAAAAGTAAAATTTTGTAAATATGTAAAATTTTGAAAATATGTCAAAAAACAAGCTCTTTGATCACGCAATGCTTATTCTTTTTCATAATTCCTCTGAGTTTGTTTTGAATTAATCGATGTCCTATCAACAGTTTGTTTAAATTTCCCCAAATTTTTTGCCATCATCCTATTTCCAACAGTAAGTTATTAAATATAATTTAGGCTATATATATATATATATATATATATATATATATATATATATATATATATATATATATATATATATATATATATATATATATATATATATATATATAACAAGAGACAATATTATTAAGTAAATTATTAGCAAAACAACTAAATCGATAATTGTTGATTTAACGTTGATAAGCAACGTTTAATCAACGTTTGTTTTATACAACATATCAACGTTGATAAGTGGCTAACATTTTGGACAGTAAATCAATATGAAATCAATGTTGAAAAGAAACACCGAATCAACATTGAATCAACGCTATATTTTTTAAAGGGTATATATATATATATATATTATTTCTATTCATATATATATATATATATATATATATATATATATATATATATATATATATATATATATATATATATATATATATATATATATATATATATTATTTCTATTCATACATATATATGTATATATATTACTTGCTTCTCTTACTTATACTTCATTCTTTGTAGATCTTCTATTTGTTCTTGAAATCTTATCATGGCTACTTTGATGTTGACTCTGTAGTCCTTTGACTCAAAAATGTTGAAAACAATAGTATTTTCTTTACTATTTGGATTTATAATCTGGTAACTCATCTTAAATCTTCCTCCACCATAATCTCCTCCAATTTTAACTTGAAAACCTCTTTCAGGAATGAATTTATGATGTACAAGACTATTACAACTATATATATGTAAACAAAAATATAAGTAATTTGGCAACTTACAAAGATATACAAGTAAAAAGACCACAGAATGCAGTGGGACCTCAGAATGTCAGGTTTGAATTTAACCAACATAGAACTCGATTTTTTTAATTAAATTCTAAAAGTGTTGAATAGTCTGATTAAAGAATATAATGTTAAATCATTAACAAAAAAATATTACAAATTATCCTTACAAAATAATCTAAATTACGAAGACGTTGAAAATAGTCTATAAGCAATAAACTTATTCTTTAAAAATAATTTTGAATATTTCAATCCCTTCTAAAAATAAGTTTGCAGAACCTTATCAGAAATGTTGCCTTAAGACTCTAAAAACAGTGCTAAAAAGATGCGTGCGCAGAATAAGTCCAATTTTCCTAAAATCGCTTTTTTAAATACCTAGCATTTTTTAAATACCTAGCATTACTTTAGTAAACCCACATTAATTTAGTTTATTCATTTTTTCAAAAGCAAACAAAAAAAACACTCTAAAGTGTGTTTTGAATGAGGTTTTGTGACGAAACTATAAGCAGAATATTCATTTCATAATGTCGAGAAGAAACTGAATGCAAACAACTTTTTTTTTATATGTTAATTAGCTTTCATTAACCTAGCGTTTTGAGGTCCCTCAACCTAACATTGTGTAGTGGAATGCAAAAAGTATAAAAGATAAGTGAACAAAACATTTAAAAATATATTCAGCATTGAAAATAAGTAATATATGCAGAAATTCATTATAAACTAAACAATATTGGCAACAATACTACCTATTATTAAACCTGGCATTCTGAGGTCCCTAACGAAAAAAGCATGTCCTAAATATTTATCTAAAGGCATATGAAAATTGTATTAAAAAACTACTAAAATTTTTTGGCAATCTAGCAGGAGTATTATTTCAACTCTCAAAAGTAAAAACAAAGTATATGCTCAAATATTTGGGGCTTAACAAAATCTTTAAAAACAACTAACATTTTGAGATCCCTTTACCTGTACACTTGCAGTGTTAAAAATTGCTTTAATGTAAGAGATGTATCATTTG
Organism: Hydra viridissima; assembly: GCF_058129835.1. Taxonomy (NCBI): domain Eukaryota; kingdom Metazoa; phylum Cnidaria; class Hydrozoa; order Anthoathecata; family Hydridae; genus Hydra; species Hydra viridissima. Next base: position 18,264,128 of record NW_028324303.1, read on the forward strand.
CAAAGTGATATATGCTTTATTTGCAGGGTTGGGGTCGTTACCTTTTAAAAATACTTAAGTAAAAAGTAAAAGTACTGACTGTAAAAGTAACGAAGTAAAAGTAAAAAGTCTTGCTGAACAAAAATACTTAAGTAAAAGTAAAAAAGTACAATATCTTGATAGTACTTTTTAGTTACAAAGTAAAAAGTACATTTGCGCGTCGCAAAAATAAACACATTAAACACAAACATACAAAAAATAAGTTTATCCATAAATCTTTTTTTTTTCTTGGAATAAAACAAATATATTAATCAACATTAATAGGTTTATTCCAATAGGTTGGCAGGTCTACCACAACTTTCCATTGACGCGCAATAGCAGTTGCTGTTCAAAATGTTCATCTGTCATTCTAGTGCAGTTTGTCATGAACATTTGTCCTGCTACACTAAATAAACGCAAAGCAGTGTACAGTTCAAGAAAGACATTTTTCAACAGTGGAGGGCCATGAAGATCATCGAGTGATGAACTGGTACTATTAATATATGTTGAAACAATATTATTTGTAGCAGTACTAGTGTCATAAGATGATCTAAATTGAAAGAAATCGTCTTCATTTCAGAATGGCTGCTTCATCTGCTGAATTTGCACTAGCAATTTCACTACTTTTAGTCAGCTGTTGCTGCTGTCGAATCTTGTTCTCTAAGAATTCCAGACCAATTTTTTTTTGTTCACTGTCTTTGATCCAAACTGTCTTAAATTTTGGATGGACAATTGCTGCTGCTATTAACTCAGCATTCATAATATACTGACTGAATCTGCTATCTATGGAAGCATCAATTTTTTCCACCATTGGCTTGCAGCACTGGATTGAGCTGCTGCGAAAAAGGAACTTCATTTTTTCTTTTAAAGTAATTATAGTTGGCAGCAGGTATGCCATGTAGACCTTTGTTTCACACTGCAAGATATCAAAAGCTTGAGCAAGAGGCTTCATAACAGTGACATACTCTGCAATAAATGCTACTTCAGCTCGTCACAAACGCCGTTCATCGCATCAATTCCTTTTTCAGTTATCAGCCTGTTTATGCGTTCCATAGACATGTACATTGAATTCCATCTCGTCTGATTAGGAACAACAAACTGTAGTCCAAATGATTCATTAATAACTTTTGCAAATTTATTACTTCGTGACTGCTTGTTCCATTACGCCTGACATTTTGCAAACGTCGATTGACTAATCTTTTTGAAGGCTGTATCATAGCTAGCAGTTGCAACATCATGAGTAACTATTAAATTCAAAGAGTGGCATGCACATCGCTGATAAGAGGGCAGATGATATTCAAGATCAGATGTTGAATTAGGTTTAGTAAGAATGTCATCAACGCACACAAACTCAATTTCTTGCTCTTCATCTACATTTTTTGGTTCTTCTGAAGAATGTGCGGCATGAGGGCTACTAACTAACTCTTGTGAATACAGGTTAAATGCTTTACAAAAGTTTGAACCATTATCAGTTGTAACTTTTGCGGTTTATCTTGAATGTCAAATTCTGAGTGGATTTGTTCTCGGACAGCTGCTAATACGTTATAGGTATGACATCCTTTCAAGCGTCGACATGCCAATACTGCTGATCCTCTCTTTAAAGGTGACTCTTCAATCCAGTGTACTGTGACACCAACAGTCAGTTGTAGTTGCAACAAAACGCTGTTTCTGTAACAGGCTAGTAACCTCTGACGCATGACTTGGTAACGTTCACCAATTTGTATTATGACAGATTTTCGACAGATAAGTGTTCGGTTTGGTGCCAGAGTTGTTATCAATTTTCTGAAACCAATCTTCTCAGTTGTGCTGAATGGCTGCAGGTCAGTTATTATATAATCAACTACAGATTTATCTAAAGTCTCCTGAGATGCAATTTTAGAGATTCTCACAAAGTTGACTGTTTGCTGAAACTAAACTCGTTGCGTTTGAATGCCCTGATCTTCAATCTTTCGCTTTCTGTAAGCAATCAGTTTGTCATACTCCTTTATTTTAGTGGAATGAATTCTCTAAAGAAACTCAAATTGTAACTATATCAATGCTATATTACTAAAAATACATAAACTTTTTAAATAACAAAAAGAAGCATCAAATATATGACTTAAAAAACATAAAAAGTGAAAAAAAAAACACAGAGAAGATTGTACCAAACAATAAAAACCCAAAAACTAAATAATAACCTGTCATGTTTTTTAAGGTTGCTGTATCCCAGCAAGATAAAAAATATATAACAACAACAGCAGTAACAGACACAAAATTAATCTAAAAAATTATATTTAACACACATGTGTTCAAAGGCAAGATAAATAACATTACAAAATCTCTATATTATAACAACCAACAAATTAAGCTCACAATAGCAACCAACATCAACTCTGGTTTATAAAATAAAACTTCAGTTTATTTTTAAACAGTTGAAGCAAGTATACAACTTCTGTACAAAATAAAAGTTGTAATAAAAATAAAACTGATCAAAACTTGCAACAAAAAACTTAAACGAACAACTAACTTATTTTGTAAATAATAAAATTCATTTTACTTTTAAATTAATTAATCGTTTTACACAACTAACTAAATAAAAACTACAGAAAAAAAATTGTAATTAAATTCCAGAATATAAATATATTTAAAAAAAACTTATAGCAGTGTGTTGAAAAAAAGAAAAGTTTTTGAAACTTACTTTATAGAACAAACAAATGTAGCACAACATAACAACGTTACAAAAAGCAAAGTAAAAAAAAAAACTTTCTCCCCAAAAAAATATAGAATTAAAAAAAAAATTAATTTAAACAGGTAAACATTAAAGACATTCTATCTAAAAATTGTTATATACTCTATAGAGAACTCATTCCACTATTAGTATGGTTTAATAACCATTAAAATGATTAACTACGACTACAAAAAATCTACTAAACACATTAAATTCAAAAAATCCTCTAAATACAAAAAATACATACCTTAACATGTTTCCGGAGGTTAGATGGAGAGTTAGTAAATGATAAAACCTGTTTAGGCTGTGGTGCACACATCAAGCAAACAAATTTACAAATTTTGTCAGTAACGTTAACACATTTAAACATCGGATTTAAGTGTGGCCAAGGAGATTTAGATTTATCATCTTCAATAGCACTACTGGAGGCTGCCATTATAATCAAGCCATATGTCAACAAACCCTAATTTCGATTATGGAAAACTTTAGAACATTTTACGCCTGGTACCGGTTTCAATTTCTTGATAATATCAATTCCTTGATTATATCAAGAAATTGAAACCGGTAAAATGTTCTAGAGTTTTGCACAATCGAAATACGGTTTGTTGACATTTGGCGTGACAATATTATTGTCTATATTATACTTCATTCGAACCAAAAAGTACTTATTTAAAGTGCTTTTTTCTGAAAGTAATTCGATACAAAGTAAAAAAGTCATAAAAGTAACGAAAATAAAAGTAAAAGTATTGCGATGTAAATGTAACTCGTTACCTGTAAAAGTACTTCAAAAGGTAACGAAGTACTGTAACGAAGTAAATGTACTTCGTTACACCCCAACCCTGTTTATTTGCTTAACTAATATTTTTTCTAAAGATTTTAACTTTTGCTTAGGTAACGTTAGACCTTATTAGTTGATCAAGAGGTCTAAGAATATGTGTTGAAAGATCTTTTACAACCCCAAGGTGCTAGATTTATTTCAACCTTTCCATTTTCTTCTTTGTAAAAGGTGAACCACAATGTCATCTCGAGACCAGGTTTCAGCAACTACTCTCTGAGAAGCATATGATGCTGTGCCTATGTCAAATGTTTGAAGCTACCTGTTAAGAAAATAAGTTATTTCAGCTTATGTTGATATCAATAACTAACTGATTAGAAATCAATATTCAATTGCAATTACCTGGAAATTGTTTTAAGTTTTTCCCATGGGATACCCATATCTGTTTTCATAGCTACTATTTAACTTGCACTTATTTCAATATGTCTAACTGTTTAATTTGCTAGTATCGATTGTCTGGTGGAAGAGCTTTTACTAATTTTGAAGTTTGATAGCCAACTGCACTATTTAAAGTGCCTGCTACAACTTCAAGATGTTTACAACTTCAAGCGGGTGGTTGATTTTGCTGCCTGATTGCTACTGACAAAAGCTTTTGGTGTATGTGTAAATAACACTGGCTGGAAAGTAAGCAAGTAAATTAATTTTAATTTATGGTTTGATAAAGCTAATTTTGTTTGTTTGTTTTGAAATAGAGAAAAGTTACTTACTCTTGGCCCTACACTTTTAAATTGAATTGATTTGCCTCCTGACTTTTCCATCTTTTGTTTAATGATGTGAAGTGTGGCTTTTTCTACCTCTAATGGAATATCACTATCTTTAGTTAGCTTAAACATCTCAGATATAGTGATACTTGATCTATATGGTGTGGATGGCGATGATGATGATGATAATCACGATATGATGATGATGATGATGATGAAGATGAAGATGATGATGATAATGATGATGATGATGATGATGATAATGATGATGATGATGATGATGATAATAATGATGATGATGATGATGATGATGATGATTATGATGATGATGATGATGTAGAAGATGAAGATGATAACGACGGTGATGATGACAACGATGATGATAGTAAAGATGATTTTGCAATACAGATAGTTTTATGAAACTTATATGATTGATATTCTTTTAATGCATCGAGTTTCATTTTGCATACAGAACATACAAGTGTCAACATTTTAAGCAGGGAATCATTTTTTTACTTGCCATCAAGTCGTCATAATAAATATTTTCTTTGCATTGTGGGAAAAATGTTTTATTTAAATGCTTTTGTTTCATTTCTTCAACTAGACATAAAAAGCAAAACAAATGTTCACATCGTTTTATTACACATACAGCATAGACATAGCTCTAAGTTAGGGTTTAGTTCATTTTTAAGCTCTGATATATCTATATTTTCACTCAGGCTGTATATAGTTTTAAGTGTTAAGCTTTCCTTTATTGATGTAAGCATGGCAACTGTCCAACGTTAATTTTTTCCAGGTCTTCCTTAAAAATCTTTCTTTGTTTTCAAAATTGAATGTGTGCCTATTGCTCCCTTTCGCAGTTTCTCAGCCATCTGACACACTACACAGTTGCTGTTGTGTAGCTGCCAGCCAGAAAAAAAAGTTACAGATGTTGTTTTTTTTGTTTTGCTAACATTATTAACTGTGCAGTAACATTTATGACATATTCTTTAGGGATGAACACTCTCTATATCTGTCAGTTTGACAAAAAAAACTTCTTCTATCCTGATTTTCAGGCTAATGCTCATAGGGTATGGCTTTTTTCCGAGCCATTTGCCACAAACTCTGCACATGAATTTCAAGTTTGTGTTGTGTAGTTCCATCTAAAGACAAAAAAATAATATTAGAGAATGCAAATTTATAAACAACGCTAGCAGTTTGAGTTGAGTTGTAGCACTTATACATAGTTTAGAACCAGCCAAAAACTGTGCAATATTGTCATCACTTGTAAGCCATCAATGTAAAGTAAAAAAATTGAATGCTCAGTAAAACTTGCTTTTTTGTTTTGTATATAGACTGAATTTCAGTATTAATAAAAAAATCTAGAAATTCTACGATCAGATTTTATTTTATCCTGACTTTAAAATTCTCAATTTTAAATTAGACAAAAATTTTTATCGACAAGCTGCTTTTTCAGTTTTAAATATTCGCGCGCAATCAAATATCAAGGTTTTATTAAGGCTGATGTAAACTTTGCTTATAATAGGAACTATCCCTACTTACCTTTGTTTTAGAAGATTCCTATTTGTAAAATTATTTGAGAATATGTTAGGATTGCAGCTATTGATAAATCATAAATTTTTTTCATTTTTACATCGCTTTCAATTTCTATTTTTGTAAACGACCGTGGTCTGACTTGAAATGTCAAGTCTGCTTCTTGCATTCGGAAAGAATTTTTGCTCTCCCAAGTCTGGTTTGTAGTCAGACTTGAAAACAGTCTATTTTTGGCTGTTTTCAAGTCTGACTAGAGTTGAAGTTCGTTTTATGCATTCGCTCAAGTCGCACTTAAGGTTTGAAGTTTGACTTCAAATTTGAAGTTCGGTTCTTGCATTCCACCCTAAAAGTTAGTTAAACAGATACGTTTGTGATTTGACCTAATCCCAGACAATCATTCCACACATGCAAAGTTTGTTGTCAGTTTTCTTCTTGTATTCCACGACGAACTAGCTCCGTTGCGTATTCTCTTTTTAGTTGTCCTAATTAACCCTCAATACTAAAATCATTACCAAAAATGACGTCATGATATTTATTTCTCAGTTTAATCGTATTTTCTATTGGGCCCATCAAATCTTTTTCTTCACCATTTTTTTCAGCTCACTTTTTTAATATTTGTTTAGTTTCCATTATTATATCTAAAATACAAAATGTAATTCTTTGAAAATACAAATATAAAATTTTAGTTTATCAAAATCAAACTCTTATTAACTTTTATATATACTATTTTCTAAATAATTTAGTTATATTATTTTTTATAAACATTTTTTGTTTTTTCAAATTGTTTTTTACGAAGTTTTGATAATTTTTTTTTTGGTCCTAAACATTTTGTTTACATTCCTTATTTAGCTTCACCAATTGACCACATAAGTAACAATGAACAATCATTAGATAATTTTTTGTCGGTAAACACATTTAAACTTTTACCATTTTGACACATATCTACATATCATTTTCTTTAATTTTGTTTGTTTCGTATTCACTTTTTTCGTCTATTACCTGTTCATAAACTTGACTTGTGTTTCCGTATTTCATTTTAAGTAACTTTCTAAAAATAAAATTTTTTTCCAAATGATTTTTTTATTAAATCATTCACAGTACAATTTCAAAGAGTTTAAACAAAAATTCATTCCAATTTATACACTTATTGGTTCTTATATCAAAAGCCGATTGAGGACCGTTGTATTCTTTTTCATGTTTAAATTCACATTTTTACACACCTGCAACAAACGTACATTACATTTTTTAATATATACCAATTTATTTCCGTGGAAAACTTTACAAAAGCCACACTTTTTGTACAACTTATTTGAACCGTAAAGATCTTAATATCTCATTCTGGTTTTATCATTTTTTCTTTTATTTTTTCTAAAATAAACATTTGTAGTAATATATACATTTCAAACATTACTTTTTAAAACAATATAACTTTTAAAAAAATAAAAAATAATGAACAGAAATGATTTAATGTTGGCATTATCATTTACATGTTTGAAAAATACGGTATATAAATGTTCATTTCTTTTCTTCTTCCCTATTTGTATATAAATTATTTGTAGCTAACCTTTCCAAATGTAATTGTTCGTGTTTTATATATTTGTTCGGTTCCACTGTCCAGTGTAATTGGTTCATTTTTTGTTAATCTAAAGGTATAAAATATTATAAAATTAATAACAATAACTTTTTATTAACCTAAAAATATAAAACATAATAGCTTTTAGGAGTTCGCGGATTCGAACCGCAGATTAGGCGATTTTTGGATGTATTGCATTTCCTTTTAAAACTTTATAACTTTTCAACTGAGTAACATCCGGTTATACATAAAAAAATAAATAAATAATTATTTTAAAATTTTTCACAAAAAAATTATTTACACTTGATAATTATTCAATAAACAACAGCATTTAGTTCCAATTTACGCACATATTTCGCAGAAATCTATTACAACTACCATGATATATATAGTTATCACCAAACACACAAACATAAAGTTTGAACATAATACACCTTTTATTTCAACACATCATGTTTAATTATATTTTGTGTTATTTCTCCCTAAAATATATTAAAATTCAAACAAATAATTGCCAAAGATTTACTTTTACATTTGACATTTTACTGAATACAATCTTCACATATTTTGTTAACACATCTGAGGCATTTACTGTTAGTAGCATTACAAAAGTTCAAATATGAACTACACGATGAATACAGACTTTCACTTGTCATTTTATATTTATCTTTACAATCCCGACAAGTTCTGTGTTCGCAATTTTAACTCAATTTGGGAGTATTTTCATCTTTAGCCGTCCACAGTTCTTCACATTCCAAACAAATAAAATGTTTTTTTTAAAACGGGTTTGTAAATCCAATAATACTTTATCTTATAAAGCGTAGCTTATTTTAATTTTTTTTTTTAATATTTCTTCATCATCTAATTTTCTTTTAGAAATTTAAAATCGGTTTTTAAATTTCTTAATTGCTTTTCTTGCATCCTCCTTTCCAATATTGTTTCTTTTATCTGTCGCTTCATTTTTTGTAAATCCAAAAAACTTTGCATTTGCATTCTGAAATGAATCAATAATACAAAATTTAAGATACTTTGAATTTGGCAAAGCATTTCGTATTTTTTTTTTTTTTTTTTTTCAGCTTCATGATCTTCAACAAATTAATTTTCTTGCAACCACTGCAACACTGTCTGCATTTCAGATTATGTTACATCCAATTCTTTTTCATTTGACCTCTTTATTTCAATGCATAAGGCATTTAAACCAAATGGAATTTTAAATTGACGAAATTCTAAATGAAGAATGGGAAAGCCTTAGAGAAATGGCAATTTAAATGTTGTGATGATTATTACTGTAATACATGCCAAATGTCACATTTGGATACACGTATTAAAGAAATGTGTGATGAAGGAAAGGAATGCTTGTATGATGAATGGAAGCAATATATTTCATGATTTTACAAGTTCATTTAATATGTTTGTTTAGTACCTGTGTGTATAATTTAAAATATTTTTTATAAAATTTAGGTTAACTAAAATGTTTTTTTTATATATAGCAACAAGGGTGTACGACTCCGCTCCATGTATAGCAGTATATTACAAATTATTATTAAGCAAACTACACTTAAACGCAAATATAAAGCGTCACTTATACATTTCGATTTATATTAATTGTTGTCAGCAGTATCATATATTTTGACACACATATTAAGAATAGAACACATGAACTCAATTCTTTCGACTACAGTAATAAAATTGACTTTTACGGATGGTGAAAAAATAAACTAAAACCAAATGTATGGTTCGTTTAGCAAAATAGAGTAAAATGATGATCGTTGTTATGCACACAAATACAACTTAAATTGAAACATTTTTGACTTATCAATAAATAGTGTTACCACCTCTTGATGTTATTACAGCCTGACAGTGCTGTTGCATACTCTCAATTAGAGATCAAACTGTTTCTTGAGATGTATCTTCCCACACGCCGATAAGACTCTGACTTAGTTCGTCTAGGCTGTTAGGTGTTGGATGTTGGCTGCTAACACAGCATCCCATTATGTCCCAAAGATGCTCTATAGGGTTCATATCTGGACTGTAAGTTGGTCACTCCAAAACTTGAATATTAACATTATTTAAGTATTCAGTAACAATATATGCCGTATGTGGTTTAGCATTATCCTACATAGAAAGGAATTGATCTCCAATGTCTGGTACAAAAGGTACCACAAAAGGTTCTAAAATGTCTGCTATGTATTGTTGAGAAGTGAGACGTCCATCATCAACAATAAAAGCTCTGTGCAGGCTGTTAAAGATATTCCGTCCCATACCGTCAATGGGCCCCCTCCCTATAAAGTGGTTTCTGGAATGTTACAAGCGAAATATCTTTCATTTGGTCTTCTGTACACTCTTGGGTGGCGCTTACATTGAAACATTTTTGACTTATCAATAAATAGTTTTGCCACCTCTTGATGTTATTACAGCCTAACAGTGTAAGATCTAATCGCTTCGCAAAGGATATCTTCCCATACGCGGATAAGACTTTGTCGCAGCTCTCATAGGCTGTTAGGTGTTGGATGTTTGCTTCCAACACGGCGTCCCTTTGGGACAAGATGCCCCAGTGGGTTCATATCTGGACTGCAAGTTGGCCACTCCAAAGCTTGAATATTAATTTTGTTTAAGTATTCAGTAACAATATGTGGACTAGCATTAACTTGCATGAGAAGGAATCCATCTTCAATGTATAAAGTGGTTTCTCGAATGTTACAAAGAAACATCTTTCATTTGGTCTTCTGTACGTTCTTGGGCGGCGATCAGAACTTAAAAGACAAAACCTTGACTCATCTGTAAAAATGATCTGTTCTTAATCATGTATTTCCCTATTCATATACTTCCTTGCAAAAACCAGTTTCTTATGGTATCTTGACTAACAGCAGGTCTATGAACCTCAGCAAGTTGTATTTGAAGACTTCGCGCAGAAGTGAACCTTTCTCTCAGTGTTCAAAGTATTAAAAATCGGTCCTACACGGCATTGGTAGCTCGTGGTTTGCCTTGGTCAAGTCTTCTAGCGTGATCATTGGTCTCTACAAACCTTTGTAGAACCCTACTGACTATTGTACACTCCAAATCTTCTATCAAATCGCAATTTGATAAGCCTTCATTAGACAAAGTAACAATTGCAACACATTCATCACGACTTCAGTTTTGTCTAGAACACTGATTGCGAACAGCTGTGTTGGTCAAATGACATTTATCTTTTCTAAGGTTAAAACAGTTTAAAACCAATCCATACTTTTTTAAAAGCGATGTTTAACTACAGCAAAACATGCTACTTATGAAAAGCTGCAATATTTTCAAAATAAAGTTAGGGAAACGGAATAAAACCTACGAAAGGCGTAACAATATCATCATCTATGTAAATGATAAATCCGGGAAATACATAATATTTCTCAAAATAAGCCAAAATTTATAAGTGGGGCGTTAATTTTGCGGTTAAGTATACAATTCAAATACTTTGTAAAGACAAACAGGAATAGGATGAGGAGATTCCAGAGTGCGTCAAGTTTCTATGGGAGTCCTTTGTATTGCAGCTTTCAAAAATTCAGCAAATATGCTTTCCACGATACGCTATAAGAGAAATTAAAGAAGATATTATACCAATACAGTTACATGCCTTTTCAGACAGTTCAATCCAAGCATACCCTTCTGTTTTTTACATTCGTGTTAAACTAACATTAAAAAATAAAGTTGCACCAATTAAAACCTTGTCCATCTCGCGATTAGAACTGTTAGGTTGTCCTTTATCACCCAAACTCATGAAACAGGCTTTCATTCCAATTGTGATAAGGTTATTATCTCAAAAATTGTAGCATGGTCAGAGCCTTTAGTCGCATTACTTTGGAAATAAAGGTAAATCATGTTTTGGAAACCAAGCGTAGAAAATAGAGTAGTAAAAATCAGGGGGATAATTGGTTGTGACAGTTGGCACCTTGTTCAGGATGAAATAAGTCCTGCTGATATTCAACTCATACTGATAATTTGCCTAATTGTAAAAGCAGTAGATAGGCGGAAGGCTCAGGACTTTTTAGAGAGGAAAGTGTTATTTTCCCAATGTTTAAGTTTGATAAGAATCATTTTATGAGAGATGCTGATAAGAAATGTAGTAAATATGTTAAATTTGGTGATTCAGAGGTTGTTAATTTGTCATCGTGTACATTGTTTTGTGGGAAGTCGTCCTCAAAAACAATTGATATAAACGTAATAGTTTTACAAATTTTAGTTAGAGTCCCCTCATAAGTTTTAGGTTTTGCAAAAAGTTTGTTAAAGAATATTAGAAATGTTAATGACAATAACTTATCAAATGATGATGAAAAGTTGATCAGTACAATTATGGTTTAAATTTATTGGTTAAAGAACATCAAAATGAGATTTCTAATGATGAAAAGTTTAATAAATAAAAATCTACATTTAATTTCTTTGAGGACCAGTGTGGTTTACTGCAACTAAAAGGACCTTATTTTAATAATGAAGTTTTAAGTTTTGATCAAAAGCACCTAACCATTTTTCTGAAAAGCAGTTAATTGTGTTACCTTGTAATAAAGGCACTCTTAATGAAGTATAAAAATTATTTTAGATCACCTAAGGCAGGAAGTCCGTTACATTAATTTTAATCAAAAGCGTCATTTGTAAATTCTTCGAAGGACGAACACTTAAAAAAAAGGCGAACTTGATCTTCCTAAATTTCGAATGAAATCAACCTAGAGCTAATTCTGATCTATTATTTATAAAGGATGGTAACGAGAGAGTTGATCTGTTAAAGGTATATGTATTGTTATTGATTAGTGCAAAAACTAGAGCGATTCAGTTAGAATTAATAAATGATCTTCAGACACTTTAATTTCAAAGAGCTTTGCGAAGATTTATATTCAGAAGTCCTGAGCTTTTAACAAGCGATGATGCAAAAACCTTTAAGGCAAAGCTGTACGTGAACTGATGTTAAATAGGGGCATCCGCCAACATTTTATTCTTACTGCTTCACCCTGGTAGCGTGGGTTTAATGAGCAAATAGTATGTTCTATAAAACTTTTTTTTAAGAAGACCTTACACAAAGAAAGTTACATACGATGGATTGTCACTTTATCAAAATAAATTTTTTCTTATATTACTGTTTGTTGGTTATATTTGTATTGGTGATTACAAGAGATGTAGTCATTAGGGGGACTATGTAAAATCTACGGTGGAGTCTCGCTACGGAGGAGCGCCGTAGCGGGAAAAACTCTACCGTAGATTTCACATACTCCTCCCGTATCTTTTTGTTATAATATATTTTTTGTTGAGAAATAGAGTTGTAGCTGAAAATGGCGTAGTTATTTAAAGGTTTAGTTTAGTAAACGTCTTTTTCCTTTCTTAAAATAATTTATATTTTAAATTGTTAATGAAGTAATGTTAATTATATATTACTTAATTTTATACAGGTACATTTATTTAGCTTAACACTCTTATCTATAGTTTTCTTATAATATGGATCTCATTGGATGTTTTACAGTAAAAAAGTAAATTTGATAAAACCTTTGTTGATATCTACTTTGCTCCAATTCTTATCTTAATCTACTTATTTAATAGGCTTCTTTACTTAAATATTCGTTTTCTTTTATGAATTCGTACTTTTTTTTTGCATTTTTTTAAATTTTGTATTTTAAGTAAATAATAATAAGTAAATAATAAATACTAGAAGATTAACATGCAGGCATTTCTCTCAGTCTCTAACAAACTAAGCAAAAGAAGGTAATAATAAAATACGGAAAAATGATATTTTCTTAGTTTTAATCAATAAAATTATAGAATTGCTAAGTGGAATGTAAATAAGTTAGTATTTATTCAAAAACATTCCATAAACAAGCTTAACTAAAAGAAATGAAAAAAAGAGAAAACAATCAAAATCTAAATATTAAAAGCTATTTTATGTAACACAAAGCAGCTATATATATGGATTTTTAGGTTAAATACAATTTAAGATGAAACGCCATGTTCTCTTTGAGTTTTAAAAGTTAAAAACTTCGAAAGACACACTGCTTAAAAATGCTGATCTTTCATAACTAATAGAACTCTAGCTTACTGATTAATTAGAAAATAAAAATAAATTACCCAAGTGAGCTCTAAAACTTCTTAAAAACTTGAATCTTGTCAATTACCCTTAAAACAGCCAGATTTAAAAAGGTTAGACCAAAACACTTTTTAAAAACATTCTTTCCAAAACAAAAGATTGATACTAAAATGTGGAAGACAACAGCGCAAATATTCCAAGTTTATAACATAAAAGATGCCATATTTAGAAAACGAAAGTTGGTCAAATTTACAGTTTCCTGAGTTTAAATATTTTCACCTTTAAACTTCTCAGCAAATATTTTTCTTTCATGGTAAAGATCTTTCTAAAGTCAACATTGACGATTAATATCGCGTAAAACTGCATAACAAGCGAGAATTGAGTTATAGTGTCGTCGATGAAAATGCTGACATTGTTTGGTTTTTTAGTTTTGTTAAGTAACAACATTGAGAGTTTGCCAGTTTTTCGTTTCGCCAATCACTATGCTGATCATGCTGTCCTACAAAAAAGTCCTTACCAAGCTGTAATTTGGGGTTTCGGTGAGGAAGGGAAGGATGTCACAATAGAAGTTAATGAAAAACGCTATCTAACAACTGTTCAAAAAGGTAGAGAAAACTTATTGGCTGTAAAAATATATGCTGTAGAAGTCTTTTTGGTTTTAAATATACGCTTTTATTTTTGAAATCACAGATGCTTTAATTAACATTCATTTTTTAGAGGCAAGTGGAAATAACATATGGAAAGTAACATTAGACGAGCAAGAGCCTGACTATCCCGTTACTGTGGAGGGTACATCAATTGTAGCTAATAATTTAGTGACCATTAAAATCAAAGATGTTGTATTTGGAAATGTCTGGTTCTGTGGAGGACAAAGTAACATGGTTTTTCCATTACATGAGGTAGTAAAAGGTTTTTTTTATATGTAAATACTTAGGGTATTGCTAAGTTTGCAGTTGATGATGTTGGTCAGTAAAAAGTTAAGTCGCTCATAAAAAATATTAATTTTATTATTAGATCCTTATTCTAATTCAAAAACATCTTTGTCTCTGCGGGATACAGGAAAGATGTCACAGTTGCGTTGTTTAACAACCGCTGACAGGTTATTTGACGCTACAACAGAATATATCTTTCACACTCAAAACAGAGAAAAAAAGTTTGATAAAGTATGTGGATAGAAACTCTCTGTTGAAAATTCATTTGATAAACTTCAAGGATTTTTTTTCTAAAAATTGGTGTTGCATGACAGGCTAGTGGGTCTTACAAATTTATTTCAAAAAGTCTATTTCAAAAAGATATTTTGAAACAGATGTGGAAAGCATATGTACCTCTGAGATTGAGAAGTTTTTTAGCCTATAGATTTATGAGTTGTGATGAATTGTCTATTGTCATCTTTTTTACAAAAGAAATTAGTTCATTTGATAATTCAATTAATGAGTATTTCAAGCAAAGTTTCATTAGTTTGAGATGAAACGCAAAATAAGTCCTTAAATCAAAACTCTATCTGTTAAATCGAAATAAAATATTGAAATGCACTTAATCTACAAAATTGGAACGAGAGAAAATAATGTGGCATAGGAATCTGTCACAAAATTGTTTAGTTTTAGGTTTCTTTCGCCATTTTGGATTTTGGAAAAACTGACGAAAAAAATTTTTTTCCAAATGTTTATTTTATAATATTTCTCATCAGAAAAATATTAGTTTTTAAATATCAGTCAGATTTTTTTAAAAAAAAGTACATTTCAATAGTGTTCTATCTTAAGGGCTCCCAGTAAAGTTCGTAAGTTTGGCCGTTTACTTTAAATTTTAGAAACCATTTTCATTCAAAAAAAAGTCCTATGGAAAGTTAAACAAGTTGCTTTTAGCTTTAAAATATTATTTTTCCGGTTTTTTTTAAAGAAATTTTAAAATTACATTATGAGTCGAAAAAATCATTGCCAAATATGACATAATTTTAGCATTATGTCAATGAGGTGCTGTAAGTAAAAAAGACATATGTGTGATAGAGTTTAATCAATGTTTAAAATTGAATTTAAAAAGGTTGCTGAGTTTAATTCTTGTTTTATCGCTTTTTCTGAATTTTGTTTGTGCCAACGCTCCAACTTATATTAAAGTTTGTGCGGGAGCAAATAAATTATTTCAGCCCTAAAATTATTTTTTCAGCTTCGACAAAATCAGACTAGTTTAGTAATTAGTTACAGAATCAATAATTGATCTTAACCGTTAGCACATTTAAAAATGACTTAGAGAGAGCACATCCAGGAAGCAAATAGTCTAATTTTTTTTTAATTCTTTTGATATTAAAAAACTCACTAACTTAAGAAAATAAAATAGGGGAGATGGGGGAGCAGTTGGTCTAAAAAGACTGAGTATTTGCTTAGTACACGGGCAAATACTAGGCCATTTTAGATCAACTTCAACTTTTGAATGCAGATACCAAATGTTGTTTATAATAACTTCTTCCACAGAAAATACTGTCAGGTTTTAAGCATTTGTTACCTGTAAACATACTTTTGGTTTATCTTGCCGCTAGGTTGAATTTTTGCACTTTTACCTGTTTATAGTGAATACGCTACTTTTTACAGTATTTTTTATCATTTTAATTTGCTCAAACTTAAGTTTAAACCTTAAAATCTAAACAAAAATTTAAAAGTTTTTAGTACATAAATAATTAGAAGCACTCACTACAGGGCCGGCGCAAGGGTATATGGCGCCTGTGGCCATTTTTCAATTAGCGCCGCCGCCCCTCCTCCCCCGTATAAAAAAAAAAAATTGTATTATGGACATTCGTGTTAAACTTTCAATATTTATTTACAATTTAATCTTTCTTGCTTTTATAATAGCAAATGATTTAATCATATCTTCTAAGTCAAATTCTTTTGTAATTGCTTGTTCTATTGATAGCATTGCCAGACCATACATTTTATCCTGTGTCATTGTGAATATATACGTTTATGATTAACTTTACTAGGAAAAGCTCCTCTCTGCTGTTGCAACAGATACAGGTATAGTTAAAAGTATTCTGAGAAAGACAAATAAGTTTCCCAAAGCTGCATTCAAATTGTTTAAACAAATAAAGTCTAAAGTATTTCTTGGAGAGTAGTTTCCCTTATAATGATTTTGCAAATATTTCATCTCTTCAAACAAGTCAGTTCCAGAAACATCTTTCAACTCATTGCAAGATAATGATTTTTCTAAATCCATGCATCTTTTTAGTAACTCATCTTTAGTAATGTCCTAGGCATTTAAACTGTAAAGAAAGTTGAACTGATTATTATGCTGCATAAGCATTTTCAAACCGATCCTGCAAATGCTGTTGAAGAAGTTAATCTTAAAATTGTCTTCTTTAGTCATTGATTTCTCTTGACTTTCATAAGCAAACATTCTTTTTTTGGTACGACCACGCTTTTTTTCAAATTCGGGCTCAATATCTAGCTCAACAGACAATTTTTTTAGGCCAGCTTCCAACATTCAAGTAATTATGGGAAATTTCTGGTTCAACTGCGCATGTTGTAGACTCAATGACGGCGTCCATTTGGTTGCTTGCTTCAGAATGATTACAGTTGAGATCATTTTGGCTAGTTGGTGGCTCACACTTAATCAAATTTTTAAATATCACTCAAATTTTTAATGATATTCTAGCCAAATTTAATATACGATGAATTGTTAAATGTTTGATTTTTTCTTACCTGAATGCTTTGAATACTTTTGGTATTAATAGATGGTACTGACACAACTTCTGAGCAAGTTTTTAAATACTTCTCCAAACTTCCCAAATACTTTAACTGAGAAACGTCTTTTTCTTGTTTTCTTTTTAGGTTTTGAGCTCTTGATAATTTTTTATTTCCAAACATAATGGTTGTTTTTATATCCTCTTTTGAAACATTTTTTTGTTCACTTAAATTTTTAAAGAGTAAAAAATGTAATATGCATTGAATTGAGTTAGCTTAATGAGCAAAAATGTATTTAATGTGGATTATACCAGTAGTACTGTATAAACTGGTTTTTTAGAGTTCCCACAATTATAGAAAATTTTCTTTAAAAAATTTTTTTATAAAATTGAAATCTTAATCTAAAAACTACCTTATTTTTTAATTTTTAATTTGATTTTTGAATTATCTATTTTTTTTGCGCCCCCTTTGAAGCGGCGCCTGTGGCCAAGTGGTGCTTGGCCACGCTGTTGAGTTGGCCCTGACTCACTATTAAAGGGTGAGGATTTGTACATTCAAATCGGGAAGCATTGGTACAGAATTTTTAATATCTGTTCTGTAGATAACATATATACTTGGTAAAGTGTGGTAAAATACATTTTTTACAACGTGGTTCTTATTCTTAAATGCTTTGATAATGCTTTCATTCACAATGCACTATGCACCTATGCAATTTAAATATAATTGTTGAAATACCAGTTATATAAACAAATTATCTATATATTTCTTGATATGTTATAAAATATTTTGTTGGTTTGAAAATCTGTTTTATTTTTCAATCAATTTGCCTTTTTTTTTTGATGAAATTTCTTACAGCAATAATGTAAACACTATGTGTACCAATGCTTCTTATGTAAGGGAGCGTTGGTACTAAAAAGTACGTTTACAAAATTCAAAAGTATTATACTTAACCATTAATATTTCTGAACATATGTTATGTTAAAATGTTGCTAATACATTTAAAAAATAGCGAATATTTTTTAATTCCGATTTTTTCTGAAATTCTTTTTGTTTTATAATTTCTTGTCGATAGGCACCAATCCTCCACCCTCTCCCCTGCTATTTGTAATCGACTTTTGAACAAGCCTACATCCAAATTCAAATTCTAGCCAAATTTTTTATTTCACATGCTGCAAGTATAAAATTGTTTTCATAAAGGAAGACCGTTTAGAGGATTGCTTTTACATCAATTTACATTTTATTGTGTATATTACTTTAAGGCAACTACCTCAGAAGAAGAAATGAACATATCCTCAAGCTATACAAACATTAGATTCTTTACCACCGGAAGATATTACTCAAGTCTTCCTGTTAAAGAAATTTCCACTAGCAATATTGAGCAACAGTGGACTTTACCATCCAAAGGTAAATAAGTAGCAATTTTAATTCCTAGTAAGCAATACTTAGTACATGAAGGGAGCTTTGTAATAAAATATTCCAAGAAACTAACAGCTTATTTAAAAAGTAATAATAAGGAGTAATAATTTCTGTTTTTTTTAGCTAATTATGCTTTTATCCCCATATTTTTCTTCAATTTGTAGTTTGTATTTGTCATTTCGCGCTTTATATTATAAATAGTTAAAGCAACCGATTGAGATGGGTTTAATAAATTAAACCAAATTTACTTGCAAGAGAAGTTACTCGTAATTTACAATAAGTTAATTTGCGAAGGTTTTTAAAGAGGTCAATTTGGTTCAATTTTAGTTGCTTACTAGCTTAAGTTTTTAAATATATTTTTCAAAGTCTTTACGAAACACTTTTTTCTTTTTGTACTATTGAATTTCATCAATCTCTAAGTTAGTTTCATTTGCAGTCGCGATCTTAAGTTTTGAACATATAAAAAACGTAGTTTTGCACTTTATTATTTTCTAAGATGAGGAATCAGAATATGTTTATTTTATATTAATGCAATGGGAACAAAGTAAAAATAAGAACTTTATTTCAACTATAGTTTATCTGGGAAAATTTAATAGACAAAGAAAGGTGGCTTGGGAACCAAAGTAACATAATTTTGCTAATATTTTGTTTTACTTTTTCTTAAAATCATATTTTAAAGAGCCTTTTGTAAAAAAATAAGAGTTGGGTTTTTTTGAGTCTTTTGATAAATAATCAAACAGATTTGAGTAATAAAGTACGTTTCGGGTTTTAGAAAATACTTCTTTAGAAATTCTTGAATCTTATTGATTATCAATAGTGTACTACTCCTGTGGCTGAATAACTTAAAAAATGGGCCTTAGGCAAATGTTCTGTGTCTATCTGGCATTTGTGGCCTGTTGTTAAAAATGACGGTGTTTTTAGCATAATCAGGATATGAGATTGAGGAACCCAACAATAATCATCTCTTCTGGACCAATTGAAAGAAGAGTTGGGTAAATGAGGATGCATGAATTTTTCAAGGGCGTCTTTTTTTTTTCATCAACTTTTAATACCAAGCCGACCCTCTTAAGAATATCGTATATGCAGATATAATATTTTCCAGCTTTAATTTCTTGGAGATAATGCATTGAGCCTGAAAGATTGAATGTTAAATTAAATTTCTCCTGCTCAGAGACTCTTTTGGCATTTATGTTTGTTGTATCGTGTGGAATAAGTTGATGAAAATTTCTTGTACCAGATAAAGTCTTTACATAATTGAATCGCGGAGAAAAAGATATACGGACTGAACAAATACCTTCAACTTTTTAAAACACGAACTTGATATCAGATATGTTGTCTTTAGAAAAATCGAACATTTCTTCAGCATTCTGAATTTGTGAGTCAATTGGAAGTTGAAGGCTTGCATCGGAAGCAAGTCTTTTAATCGTCCCACTAATGCCATCACATGGTGATGTTTCATGTGATATCGCTAAGAAGTTCAATTCACATTGCATCTTAAAATCTTTAGTATAATAACATAAATTTAAGATATGCTTGCAAATTTTGTACTGGCCAGCACAACCATCAGAAAAGTAGTAGATTTTTGTTGTATTGGGGAACATTTCTTGTAAAAATGTGACAGTTCTTTTCATAACACAAAAAACAAATTTAACATCATGTGCTAAGTCTTCAAACGTGAAACAAAAAGACGTTGGTTGACTTTCAGTACCACTCTGATCATGTTTTATATAAATAACTAGAGAATGACTTTTCTCCAAATTAACTGCACTAAGCTTAAGCTTTAGGTTCTGGTGCATCGTACAGACGCATACAGCATGGGTTCCTTTTTGCCAAGCATAAATATAGCATTTTGGTATATTTATGCTATACCTATAATTATTAACAGTAAAAATGGTCTATAAAAGTAAGAAGTATAATTTTTGAACTGAGAAAAAGAAACTAAAAAATTGTTAAACTATTTAAAAGCATAGTGCATGAACTCTTTGTTAAAGGTATTTGCATAATTAGTAAAAAAACAATTAATTTTACCTTTTATATTGGTTTAATGCCTTTTAAATGTGTTAAAGCAATTCTTCTGAGAATTAGCAAATTTGCTAAGTAAAAGTTGTTCATGATGAAAACAGTTTTTAACATTAGCATTTAATTTTCATAACCCAGATCGACATTAAAAAATCTCTCTCTGAATAACTGTGAATAACCCAATTGATTTAGTATATACCATTTTATGACATTTATCATTTGATAAAATAACAACTGTACATAAATCCTCGTTCATTTTAGATACATTACTTTTTATGAGTCAACAATAAATAAACACAAAATACACGGACTGCTACTCAGTGTCGTTATCATTTATAATTTAAGATATTGAACATGTTTTGTAATTTTCATTGAAAGGCTTGTTTTTTAATTTTACAATTAAATAGGGAGAAAGAACAACAGCTGGCCAGATGACTAATAATTTGATTAATCCTTAGTCTTTCAGTTTTAAAATTCATTATTTTATTTGCTTTAGTAAAAAAACCAACAGACTAAGTATGTCAGTAGTATTTAAAACGAAACAAACATTTGTTGATTTGAATAAAGTTCTCATTAGGAAAAAGAGTGAAGTAAGTTTTACTAACTTTTCTTTTGTATAAGTTTTCTGATTTGATTAATTAAGAAAAATGAATAACTAACAAATAGCCACATCCTTTCAATTATTTTTACACAAAAATGTCCTGCATTTTTAAAACAAATCCACAAAAAACCTATATCTCAATTTTTTACTAAAGCATTGTAAATATTTACTAAAACACGTATTTTGATTACAGAAAAAAAAATTGACAAAAAGTAGGCAACCTCGGTTAACAGGCCTCTTTTCTTGGTCTATTACAGTTTTAGAAATAAGTTGTAAAAGAAAAACAATCCTCAATTTGACTTGGTTTGCATTATTTTTATGAAAAATAAATGTTATATTCTGATTTCTCATCTTCAAAACTATTAAGGTGCAAAGTTTCTGGTTGATCACTTTATGTCTTACAATAACATGTAAAACAAATACAACACAAAAACCAAGATGGCCGCCAAACCAAAAAAGTCCCCCAAAATAGGTGATTTTGAAATAACGATATCTCAAAAACCAGTACTGAAATTTCACAAGATAATCTTTGTGAAATCGGTGATCATTTTGATAATCTGAGATGGTGGGTTACATGCCTGCCCCACTTTCTCATGGAGTACCTTTTTTGTCAGCCACGTTAACATATCTGACCTTTTTTTTTACAACAAATTACTCAAATGTCTTTTCTGCCAAAGTGTTAGGTTGTCTTGATCCTAAATATATTTTATGGTTGTTAGTGAACACTGCTCAAAAAATAAATATACTTTAAGCTGTATTGTTAAAAGATTTTTTCTAACCTTAATTGGAATATCACTATTCCGAATGAAAGAGATTGGTGATTGGAACAACTGAGATAATTCTTTTATTCTGTCCACCAATAGAATGCTTTTTTATGATGGAATAAAACCTCATGTTTGTTACATCACATAACGATTTATAAATTTTTTGAAATTTTGTTTTATCAAAATTGATCTAGATTTTTTGCTTATCAGCCTCTCCCATAGCTCATTCTTTTTAACACTTTCCAAATAATTTTTAAATTGAATGTTAAACTTTAATGTTTTAATAGTAAATACTAATATAAAACTCATGTTTAAGATATTATAGCTATATTACATATTTACTGTAACTTTAGAGACAGTCGGCTCATTTTCAGCAGTTTGCTGGATGTATGGACGACGGCTTTATGATCTTTATAAAGTTCCGATTGGTCTTATATCATCAAACTTCGGAGGAAGTTGTGTTGAATCTTGGTCCTCTCCTGAAACTCTCAAGATTTGTAACTCTTCATCTCCGTAATTTAATTATCTACTTCTAATTGCTTCTAAACTTTTTTTAAAAAATTTTTTTTTAATGATTGAAGTTTTACTATCATAGAGTTGATACTTAAAATAGAAGGCCGTTTATTAGAACTCGTCTTTTTTTTTTTTGACGAAATTGTGAAAAGATTTAGAACAAATTATGAGAAACAGTTTAAAATTTTTTTGACTATTTAATTTGTATTTTTAATGTAATTTGCAGCTACCCTCAATTGTACAACAAAGACAGCGTCCTCTGGAACGCCATGGTATCACCTTTTCTTATGACTACAATTTATGGAGTTATATGGTATCAAGGAGAACAAAATGCATTCCAACCAGATGGATACATTTGTTCTTTTCCGGCATTGATAAATGGTTGGAGAAATGATTGGAGTAATGGAACTGGTGGAAAAACGGATTCGAAGTTTCCATTTGGTTTAGTTCAGGTGACTAACACTTTCGTTAAAGAAATACACTATAAACATTAACGGAGATACGTATGTTATAAGTTAATAGATTGTCGTTTATGTATTCTTACTTAGCTTGCATCACTATCCGATGAAGTTATTCCTGGATTTCCTGTAATTCGGTGGCTTCAAACTGCTGGATATGGCTATGTACCCAATAAGAAGCAAGAAAATGTTTTTATGGCGGTCACAATGGATTTAGCTGATAATAATTCTCCTTATGGAAGTATTCACCCACGCGACAAAGATGATGTAGCGTTTAGATTGGTTTTAGGTGCGCGTTCAGTTGTTTTTAAAGAAAGCGTATACTGGACTGGGCCGTTATTCGATAGAGCTATTGTTTGTCTTCCAGTTAAAGGGGTGAAGTTACAGAGCATTGTTATATACTATAAAACCGAATCAACTCCTGCTCAGGGAATTAGCATTTTAAGCAAAAAAGGATTTGAGGTTTGTTACTATTTCTCAACTTTCTTGTTTCTCATGTTTTTGCATACCTGTTTTTGAGTTAAAAGATTAAATTCATAAATGTAAAAACGTGTTTGAGATCTCAGTTTTTTCTTTCTATTAGTTCTTAGATTTCATTTTTCAAAAATTCTAATCAACAGGTCTTAGAAAGCAATGGATCTTGGACAGAAGCTGAAATTTCATATACAACAGATAACAAGGTTATTATTGTCACAAATGCCACAAACGTTAACGGGATAAGATATGCTTGGAAACAAAATCCTTGCACTTTTAAGAACTGCGCAATATACTCAACTGAGTCAAACTTACCAAGTCCACCATTTATCAGTTACGGCCCATTTCAACAAGTTTCCGGATTAAATGATAGTCCAAAGATGAAAAAGCTCCGTAGCAAGGAGCGTGTTCAAAATTGCCAGAAAGATTGAAATAAAAAAAATCATGCGTTGTGCAAAAAAAAAAAAGCATATATTGAAAGCATAAAAACTGTATTTTTTAATTCTCAAATATAAGATAATTGTAAAGTACTAAGAAAGAGATATTTTATAGCTATTTTATAGCTAGTTATCATTTGCATTTTATTGTTAGTAGAAATAGGATAATAATAAAAATAATAATAATAATAATAATAATAATAATAATAATAATAATAATAATAATAATAATAACAATAATAATAATAATAATAACAATAATAATAATAATAATAATAATAATAATAATAATAATAATAATAATAATAATAATAATAATAATAATAATAATAATAATAATAATAATAACAATAATAATAATAATAATAACAATAATAATAATAATAATAACAATAATAATAATAATAATAATAATAATAATAATAATAATAATAATAATAATAATAATAATAATAATAATGATAATAATAATAATAATAATACTAACAATAATAATAATAATAACAAGATTATAAAAATGCTAGACAACACAATGTAGTAACACTGGAAAATAGCACCACAACTTAATAAGATATTTTATTAACTAAAATACTTGGACTAAAAACTTTTTATTTATTACAATATTTGAACAATCAAGGGACAATTATAGTTAAACAATTTGAGCAACTCTATCATAAAATAGCAAGCAACTCGTAAAATATTTCTTATAAATGTGTGGTATTAAGAAATACGTAAGAGCTCAGTAATTACATAAGTTTTATTAAATCTCCCTCTTATCTTAGAGAGAGAGAGGGAGAGAAAGAAAGTGTTTCCAAAGCAGCATGTTAACAAAAGTAAAAAAAACACGGAATAAATAGTAGTAACTGGTTTTATTATGTTACCAGTAAACAAAATTATTTTTACCTTGATTAAAAGCTAATTTCCAGCATTTCTTAATTAAGCTCCAGCTTCTCTGTAACTGTTGACAATGATTAATAGAGTAAATATCACATCATACTAAATTTACAAAATTAAAACCATGTTTATAATAGAAAAAAACATGATTATAATAGAAATTGTAAAAAAATTTAAATTATTTAAATTTAAAAGTGTCAATTTTTACTATAAAGAGTTAAACTCATACTTTGCTTTGTTCTAAAGTGTCTAAAGTTAAATCAAAATAACAGACATTAACACTGCTTGACACTGAATTCTGTCAAGTAAGTTTTCTGCTCACCAAGCAGCATTTTTTACATTTCAACAATGATTAATTTCATCCTGCCTAGATCTATTTTTTTCATTTTACAACTATTTTCAAGTTACCTATTAGCATTTACATTAATAACTTCGTTGAGCCTAATACTATCTATTTCAATTTCACTATTATCATTAAACATATTACCAGTAATCTTACTATTGTTACAACTGAATAAATGAACATAAAAGAATCTTACAAATTGTGATCTTTTCTAATCAAAGACTTTATTTAAACTTAAGATTTATTGAAGTCAATATCTTTTTATATGTTTATACACATTAGTCATTTATCAAAAATATTAAAAAATATTTATTTACATCAATTATTTTTAATTCAACAAAGAATCTAGACTGCAATGCACAATGGAAAAATATCATCTTTTTTTTTCAACTACTTTCTAAAGGAATTTTTTTATTTTTTCTATTCTGTTATTTTTTCTAAGAAAGAATATTTATATAGATACAGAGAAATATAAAATATACTGAAATATAGGCAGATTTATGTTTATAAACTTTCATGTCAACAGATTACAGTCAGTTTTCCATAATAAATACATAAAGTATATACCTAATATGAAGTAAATCCAATATAAAATAAAACAAAATCATAAACTTACTCAAATCAGTATCAGTTACACTGTGTGAAGTAACTAAAAAGCACTTCAGTTCTTTTCAATTGCTCTAAAAAATAACTTTCAGCTCTTTCCAATTGCACTAAAAAATAAAACAAAACTTACTTAGCTGAGTTGCCTAGTTTATAAAAATCTGAAAACAGATGAGTAAAAAACCAAGAGCAAACAAACATTTGTTTATTCGAACTACTATATTTTAAGCAAATTAAATTAAACAAAGAATAACGCCAATTCTCCTTAAAGGCTAAAAAAAAAATTTCCAGCTCAAATTTGCTTGCAGACCTTGCTTGTAAAACCATGTGAATAAGAAACACATTTAGAAAAGCCTAGAAACTACTTAAAAATGACATATGCAACATTGAAGTTTGAACGTTGACTGGACTAATTATTAGCAGATGTTTTTAAAAAATTCATATAAATTTACATATATTTGCTCTTTTATATCGTATAAACTCATCATATGATAAATCTGAAACGAAAAAATGTAATGGATAAGTGGATAAGTAAATACAAAGAAAAACATCATATATGAATCATAAATCAATATATCTGATAGAGATAAGATGTCATGATAAGAGAGTAGTAGTTGTTAAATATTGTTATTTCATGTTAGCTTTTAGAAAACAATTCGTGTTGGTATGTCATGGTTCTAAAAATTCAAATTAAGATATAAACAAAATGTATATACGGCAAAATGATTTTTCTTGAGTGCCTTTTAGTAAATGATTAAAAGCAGTGAGTTTCAATAATAAAACCACTTATAATTTTTAATAATAGACACCAACATAAAGGTAAGCCAAATGTAACAATATTAGTAACATAAATAACAACTTTACGCAAAATCTTGCTCAACATGTTTGCCAAGTCACACACTTTGAAAACATGTAAACAACATAATATAAACATATATGCTAACTATAAAACACAACATATTTATTTAACTTTACATAACATATATAAACACCTCATATAATATTTATATACACAACAGATACATTTTATACTATTTTAAAAACACATTTATAAAACAATTATATAACACATATTACCACATACATATATTTATCAAAAACTTTTTAACTTTGAACATAATATAAACATATATGCAAACTATCAACATATATAACTTGAACTGCGCGAACAAAAAATTTAAAAACAACATGAAAAAATTTAAAAAGATTCATATATATATTCATATATAAAGACATATTTTGTAATAAAATATCAAATTATAATCATATTTAATTTAAATCAAACACTTATCGAATAAAGAACAAAAAACAGATAGAAGAACTGCAATCCTTATAACAAAATTTAATGTTTAGCAACAATAAAATGTCAGTGTTGGCTCAAAATTTTAATTTATTTTCTAAATTTTCTAAAACAGAACAAAAAATTCTGTATATAATCTATATCTGATAAAAATAAGTAAATATTGCACTGATAATCAGTAAAAACTGTACTGGAGATATGTGATACTACTTTAGCAGAATGATATCTCTTCA
Organism: Hydra viridissima; assembly: GCF_058129835.1. NCBI lineage: Eukaryota > Metazoa > Cnidaria > Hydrozoa > Anthoathecata > Hydridae > Hydra > Hydra viridissima. The sequence goes on from NW_028324303.1 coordinate 18,291,255, forward strand.
TATAACTTTTAATAACGCTGATTATGATATAGAAATTGAGATCATTTACTTAACTACTTTAGTATATGTATAACTAGAGAGATAATAAATAATACAAAATATCAACTAGTTTTGTAGCTACCTAGAGTAAAATGGTTTCATGTACAGGGAACTACTCCAACTATTATATTGCTGTAAACTTCCAGTTTATTAATATTATTGAATTTTCTATTTGGGCTTGCTCCATCAGACATTATAGCTCTTACTTTAAGTCCAATGGATTCCAATATACTATATATATATATATATATATATATATATATATATATATATATATATATATATATATATATATATATATATATATATATACATATATATATATATATATATATATATATATATATATATATATATATATATATATATATATATATATATATATATATATATATATATATATATATATATATATATATATACGTGTTTAACAACAGCAATATATACAGTTAAGGATAAATAACTTATACATAAAGTAATATAAATGCAATAAAGAAAAAAAATAATTTGTCACAGTTTTAAAGAACTTAGCAAAGGCAATTTATGGCAAAACCCAAGTATAACTAAGTATTTAATATTAACAAAATATGATTTACCAGCTTTACATAAACCAAATTTTATTTGAAAAAAACAAATGGGTTATTATGTGCTTTTAATGACATATGAAATAATATATGAAATATGAAAAACAAATCTTTCGGGTACGATATCGTACCCGATTATGATCAAATATAATGCGTATTTTTGATAAATAAGTGGTATTGAACTCGAATTCGAAACTTAAAACTAAATGCGTATTTTTCTGGTATCAACGGCGGTATGTTATACGCGATCAATACTCCGAATATTTACAATACTAGATATGCCGACTGGGTAGTTACTAGGCTTTGAATTAGTTACTAGGCTTTGGATGAGCGTGTGCTTCAAATGCACGCGGCCATTGGAGAAAGATCTTTTGAGCGAATTAAAACTTTTTTCCTTTTGGAATTTAATTATTAGTTTAGATATATTACACAAAGAATCATCTTAATCAATTATATATCATATTATAATTGAAGTAAGTATATGAAATAGTTATATATACATTTTTATCAGATAAAGTAGAAAGGATTAAAATTTTTATTAGATAAAGTAGAAAGGATTTAAAGTAGAAAGGATTTTAATTTTTTAAATCGTTTAGATTTTGTTTGTTTTAGTTTTTCTTTTAGCAGTTTTATTTTTATTATTTTTTATTTTAGAAAGAAAATAGGGGTATGGATGTTATTTAAAGTTATACTAATGCTATTTCCATAAAAGGGTTATTAATACCTTGAAATTTCTGTGATGTAGGTACGTGGACTGATTTTTTAAAACTGAGCATATACTAAAATGTTATATATCATTAGAAAGCCCTTCAATACAGTATTTTAAAGGTGAAAAAATTATTAAAAACGAACAATTTAAAAAAAAGTTATGACGTTTTTAGTAACAAATTTTCGATACATGGATTTATTGAAGAAATTGGTTCCAAAAAAAATTTTTTTTCACTGAAATTGTTATAACTTTGTCAAATCTTATCCAAATGCCTAAACCTTGGTATCAAAAGATAGATGTAAGAGTAGGCTACAAGTTCACATAACTCTATAGATAGAAGGGGTGTATAGAGGGCCAGAGGGGGAACCGGAACACCATCGTAACCTTAAAAAATACAAGTTTTTCACACGAAAGAGTGTTTTTCTGATAAAATATGTTATCTTTATACACAAAAAGTTAATCTAATTTGCTTCCATTCCATTTCCAAATATTAGTGGTCTTTTTTAGATTAAAGGGTGGACCTCTTTGTTATGTTTTAACACTCTCGTAGTGAAATGTTACATTCTTAAAAATATTTAAACCTAAAAAACACTTATTATATTTTGTGCTAAAAAGTTTAAATTATATTTTCTTACTTTACATCATATACAAGTGGTGTATAAATTGACATTAGAGGCGGGGCATGTGCCACGCTTAACGCCCCGCCCCCGCCCCGCTTCCTGCCCCCCCGCCCAGTCTTATCCAACCTAAAAAAAATTTTTTAAATATATATGAATAAAGGTTTTAAATAGAGTTTATGAAAAAAGAGAAATAAGTATTCAAGATTATTTTACTATGTTAGTTAGGGAAGGGGCATGTGCCACGCCCAAAGTCCCCCCTCTAATTCTTATTTAAGCTTGAAAATGTTTTTAAATTGTGTTTACTTAAAAAAGAGAGACATAACTTTACAAATCTTACCCCATTATAAGATGCAAGTTGGAGTATCCACCCTAAAAATAAGCCAAAGATGAAATAAATTTAAAAAATTTTTTAAATACAAAATATAACAAATTTATGTCTTGGCTTTTAGTAAATGATATTATTTAAAACTCCAATAATGAAACTAATCATTTTTAACAATAGACACCACGTGAAGGTAAGCCAGAGCTGTCTATCAAAAATGTTTTGCAAGCTACACAACTTGCTGTACCATATTTGCAAATAATAGTTTTTAAACTTACTAGTTGTAGTGGATTAGTACTTAAAAGCATTATTTAAATTTTAACATAAAAAAATTAATTGTGAAAGTCATAGGCTGAATAAATAATATGAACAACATATTAATCGATGATAGCTCAAAAAATGCTAATAAGATTGGTCATTTCATTCTACTGCACTTTGAGGGATAACACAATACTAATCCATTAAATAGTGTATATAAATAGAAACATAAATTGAATAATCATTCAGAAACATTTCTAAATCATAAATTTACCAGCAGAAGGTTGTGCATATGTAACTAAAGATAAAAAAAGTTTTTATAAAAATTTGCAATTTATAGGAAAGGTGTGTACATGTTTGCAAATGATAGTTTTTAAACTTACTAGTCGTAGTAGCCAATGAAGATGTAAATATAGGTTATCAAAGTTGTAATTAAAAATAAATACTGTAATTGCCAAGATATGCATAAACATAATGAAAGGTAAAAATTTGTACACATACCACTTATAGCAGATGTAGAAGGAACTAAGGTTAAAAATTATTTAATAAAAAATTTATATTGCAATTGTCAAAAATATATACACATATTAAATAGTAATAGTTATTAAACTTACCATTTGTTGAAGACGAGGATGTAACTAAAATTCAAAATTTGTAATAAAAAATAAATATTTCAAAATAATGACTTTGAAATTGGTATTCTTTGAAATCTATTCACAGATTAAAAAATAATTCAATAATAATTAACATATACAAACTGATACAAACTTACCAGCAGTAGACCGTGTAGATTCGACTAAAAATGTTAAAAAAATTTTACACAATATAATTTGAAATTGTCAACATCAAGTTACAAATGCAACAATCGTTAAAGCTGTTCTGCTTAAGGTGCAACAACTATACTAAAAAAATGAAAATAAACAATGAAAATATAACTATTCAAATATAAAGACATTTTTATAAGCAACAAGCTGAAATTAGGAATGGTTATAAACTTATGTAAACAATAAACACAGATAAAGATAAGTATACAATAAGCAAAGAACATTAACTTAAGTTTTTTAAGTGTTTCTATATATAGGAAGATATTATAACTATATATAGGAAGATATTATAAATGTTTTATTAATATTTACTTAATTTTAACTATTTTCTCTTTGTGATTATGTAAATGTTTTTTTAATTTATAAACCCAATATTTATGTGACTTATACTTACGAAATCTTAAAAAATCTACAAAAAGCTGGGTAGGATCTAAACAAGAAATAAATGTTAGACATGCTTGTATAATGATTTAAACACTAATCCACAGATAAAGAAGTATATAATCCATATATGATAAAAGACAACAACAATGATTATCATTGAATGATATGTTTTATAATAAACCACATATGAATACATACTTCATTAGATTAATCTTAACAAAAAACTTCTTAGTGCTTTTAAAATATTAAATGTTAGTGTTTTAAAATATTAAAGCTGTTCCTATTGAATGCCAACAGTTTTAATCTGAAACATTAATCTTTTTTTATGTTACATAAAAAACAATTAAGGTTTTACATTTTTCATTATTTTTGGATATGAGAAAAAAAAATTGAACTTACTATCTGTTAGTGTAGCCATAAGATTTTTGTTGGCATTGTCCATATTAAATTAAATATAACAATATAAATCAAAATAATTAAAAACAAAATTTTCATTTGAATCCCCCCCCCCTTATCCAGATTTCGGCCCACCCGGATTTCGCTTAAAAAAAATAACAGAAAAACCGAAATTAGGTACCTAAAGTCCAACACTAATTAGAGTAATTGCTAATCCTTGTTTTTCGTTGAAATTTGGCATGTTCATAGAAAATGCATAAAGCAAACTATTTTAATAATAAAAAAAGCGGACTTTACATTTCTTCGACTACAAGTCCAAGTGACAACATCAACCAAATTTTCATGCAAAATTCTCAGCAAAATACTCCATAAAAAAGTATGGTAGCGATACACAATAGTGATTTAAAAAACAAGCCTAACCTTTCTTTTTTTCTAAAGTTGTCAAGGTTTATATATGTTTCTAAAAAGAACCACCTCAAAAAACCGTTTGCCTAGAGCTACCTGAAAAAAGTGGTATACTTGGTATAACACAAATTAAACTAATTGCTTATCCTCATTATTCGTTGAAATTTGGCATGTGCGTAGAAAATACATGAAAGAAACTATTTTAATAATAAAAAAAGCGGACTTTACATTTCTTCGACCCCAAATTCAAGAAAGAACATCAGCCTAATATTTAGGAGCAAAATATCACATAAAAAAGTTTAGTAACCATAATAAAAGTTTTAAAAAAGTGAAGATCAGTCTTTCTTCTTTCCAAAAAGTATCTATGTGTATATATGTTTCTAAATAGAAACTTCACAAAACTACGTCTGCCTCACGCTGCCTCAAAAAAAAGGTAAAAAAGTGAGAGCCAAAATTTTAGCATAAAAATCGGTTCCGTAAATCGCTATTTCCGCGTACCTATGTGATGCTATTAACTATTTTTGTTCTTTTTTAGAAAATTTAGAAAAATAAATTAAAATTTTGAGCCAACACTGACAACGCATGTCACATGTTAATGTATGTAAAGGTTAAATTTTGTTATGAGGATTACAGTTCTTATGAAAAAAAAAAAAGAAGGTAAAGATTATTGTTTGTAAATATATATTTTGTATCTTTTTAAACTTTCTCGCATCATTTTTAAAATTTTTGTTTGCACACGTTTATTGTTTGCATATATGCTTTTTTGATATGTATGTGTATGTGGTAATAAGTGCTTTATAGTTGTTTTATCAATGTGTTTTTATAAAAATGTTTTTTTAATAATGTAAAGTGTTTTTTTACTGTTTGTGTATGTGTTAATAGGTGTTATGTAATTGTTTTAAAAATACGTTTAAATATGTATATAAGGTATATATTTAACCGGCGCTACTGCAGTTTCTCCCCTCCCTCCCCCTTTTTTTTATGATTGATTCTGATAGAGAATTTTATGCTGATTCAGAAAAATATAAAAACATATTAGGGTTTTTAGTGGGATTTTTTACAACTTTGACTTCGAATTAGAGCACTTTTAATTGATTTTCAGGTCTATGTGTTTATATTTTTCTGAATCAGCATAAAATTCTCTATCATAATCAATCATAAAAAAAGGGGGGGAGGGGGGAAGAAACTGCTGTAGCGCCTATTTAACCTTATACATATTTAAACGCATTTATTGTGTTTATAGTTGGTACATATGTTTATATTATAATGTTTCTGTGTTTTCAAAGTGCTGTGACTTGGTAAACATCTACCTTAAAATCAATTAGTGTATTTTAGAGAAGGAGCAGAACAAATGGCTTAAGATTGTGCTGCTCAACGTGATACGCACCTAACGGCATGGTTTAAGTTAAATGCTGAAAATGAAAGAGCACATTGCTATTCTTATGTAGACATTCCTTATCACTTTATATTTGATGATAAACATTGTAAATGGAAGGTTAGACAAAGGGGTGGTAATAAGGTGATAGTAAGAATGTATAAAGTTAATCCAACTGGAGAATTGTTTTTTCTTAAACTGTTACTTTTGCAAGCAAAAGGAGCAATATCTTGGGAGGATGTGCGTACTGTTAATGGTGTTGTCCTTGAAACGCTTTGTGAAGCATGTGTTTTGAAAGAATTGTTGTAAGATGACACTGAATGGCAGAATACTCTTTCTGAGGCAGTTTTAACAAGTACGCCATAGCAAATTAGACAGTTGTTTTCAATTATTTTGACCTTTTGTGAATCTGACAATCATTTACATCTCTGGAATACATGCAAAGCTTTTATGATGGAAGATTTCATTCATCGCTCAATCCCACTTCTAATAGCTGAACAAGCTACTCTTCATCAAATTGAAAAGATTGTTAATCAAAGTGGTAAAATGCTGACTGGTTACAATCTGCCTGTTATTGATGAGTTTATTGGCTTAAATCTAGAAAATTTTGATGAAAATGTTCAACAACTGAAATAGTAGAATTGTGTATAAACGCAACCAGCTGAAATAGTAGAATTTTGAGTAAAATGTTCTTTGCATTGGCAATGGGTGCAGAAGTTTGCATTAACTGAAAATAAGAGAGTACAAGATGGGGAAGGTGAATTTTCCCAATGGCTACTAAAACTTGGGAATCAAACAATACCTGTCAAAGAGGAGGATCCTTTTAAGGGATGCATTGAAATACCAAATCAGTGCGTTATTAGAGAAAATGAATTGATTGTTGAAAAGATTATTGGAGATGCTAATCAAAATGGTTATTCTAAACACAGGATTTTAACACTAACTAATGTTGATTCATTATTAATTAATGAAGAAGTGCTTGAATGTTTGCCGGATAAGGTCAATTTTGTTTAAGTGCTGACCAAATTAAAACTGATGACCTTAATGAAAGAAATAACTTTCCTTTTGAGTTTTTGAACCGCTTAACTTCTTCAGGTATGTCACCTCATTGTTTAAAATTGAAAATTGGTTCTGTGATTATGCTACTTAAAAATTTAGATCTCAAAGCTGGGTTGTGCAATGGAACTCGAATGAAAGTTTGTGCTCTTCAAAATAGTTATATTGATGCAGAGGTTTTGACAGGTGTGTCTGGTGGTAAACGGGATTTTGTTCCTTGGATTCAGTTGGCTCCATCAAATTCTAATTTACCTTTTGTTCTGAAACGTCGTCAGTTTCCTTTCAGATTGGCTTATTCAATGACAATTACTAAAAGTCAAGGTCAAATTTGATAGAGTTCGTGTATATCTCAAAAAACCGTGTTTCTCTCATGGTCAACTATATGTTGCATGTTCAAGAACTAGGGCATTTAATAGTTTGTTTTTCAAAATTGATAAACATCTCATTCAAGATATGGTAGGTGAAAAGTATTACACGAATAATGTTATATTTTTTTTATTACTTTAATATTTTTTTCATAGTTTTTGATAAATTTACCTGTCATTTAATATGTTTATATGTGTTATATGAAACCATATTTGTTTATAGTTGTATATATGTTTAAATTATATTGTTTCCATGTTTTCAAAGTGGTTTGAGTTGGCATTATATTGAGCAAGATTGATAACCTTGCCAGCTAAGCGGTGTACTTATAGCAAAGGTGTGACTTGGCAGCATTTAGTGTCAGGCGGTTTTACTGCTTTAGAGCTAGGTTGTGTTGGAAACACAATAATGTCTGTTAATGTTTAGCGTAATGTGTATGGGAGAGTTTGCAACCTTGATCTTTAAATCTAGGGTGTTTTCATGTCCTAAATTTGAAGTAATTGAATAACTAATATTGAATATAAAAACAAATATACTTTTATGTAGTTATATGTTTAGTAAAAAGATAAATATGTAGTTAACTTTAAATTGGTTTTCTACTTTTGCCTTTCATATTTTATTTTGGTTTGTTATTTTCGCTGGATTTTAGGATCAAGGGTGTAAGTATTCTATTGTTATGTGTAATTGTTGTGATGTTTTGTGTTGATAGACTGCTTGGCTTACCTTCACATTTGTGTCTATTGTAAAAAATGAATAATAGGTAGTTTCATTATTGGAACTTACTGCTTTTATTTATTTACTAAAAGCCAACATTATTCTAAAAATGCAGTTTATATCTTAATTTGATTTTTTTTTATTTTAGTATTGTTAATACTTTGCACTTCGAAACAGATTTTATAGTTACATTTTCGATAAATGTTTTTATTAACCGCCATGTCAAAATAGGTTACTATAAATAGGTAAATCGATTTTCAGTTTTTATGTGGTTTTTCTTTTTTTTTCTTTAAGATTTACGATTGACGCATTTATACGATTTATAAAAAGAAAATCTGATTACCTTTTATTGTAAATTTTTGTCAGTTAAAATGATATAAATAGATGTAATTAGTTCAATTTTTTTTTTAATTTTCTCTATTTTATGCCTAATAATATTTGTTTTACGTAACTTAGGGGATCTTTTTAAACAAGGTGGGGGGGGGGGGGGGGGGGGAGGTGAATATTGTAGTTTTTCGCATTTCTCAAATATCGAGTTACTTAAATTTTATACGGTGTTTAACTAATTAATTAGCTTAATTTTGAGGAAAGAAAAATTCTTTTATATGTTAAATTCTTAAATCATTGTTTCACATTTTATTATTCTGGTAAAAGGTCTTCATCAAAAACTTTATTACTCTTAATAAAAATAGCTCTATTCTCCTGACTACCATTAAGGCAAAAACGGGGAAGGGAGATCCTTTATTAGAGTCAAAATATTTAAGAGAAGTAAATTTCGAGTAACTTTATACGGTGTTTAACTAATTAATTAGCTTAAATTTTATTTTTATATTTTATACGGTGTTTAACTAATTAATTAGCTTAATTTTGAGGAAAGAAAAATTCTTTTATATGTTAAATTCTTAAATCATTGTTTCACATTTTATTATTCTGGTAAAAGGTCTTCATCAAAAACTTTATTACTCTTAATAAAAATAGCTCTATTCTCCTGACTACCATTAAGGCAAAAACGGGGAAGGGAGATCCTTTATTAGAGTCAAAATATTTAAGAGAAGTAAATTTCGAGTAACAAATGGAATTTTAAGTAAATGGTAGCAAATTGCCGTTTATTAAAAACTGTTGAAACGAAGAGGCCATATACAAAAATGGTCAGATTAGTGCCATAAATAGTAATGGTCAAATGTTCAGTTATTTCTAATTTATTTAGTTGTGTGCATTTAACGTTTTCAAGACAATTTCCTTTTTTAAAGAAACATGTATCAAGGGGATACCAAAAAATTAATAATTCATGTATAATTAACGTTCGCATTATATTACTCTTTTAATTAAAGTTTATGTGATAAAAAATATAACAAAAATTTAGCTTTTTTCGTAAATTTAAAGCATTATGAAGTGTTATTATTTTCTGTCAGTAACTAAAAACGTACTGTTTTGAACTTAGTAGTGTCGAGGAAAATGGTTCTGTCTTACACTGATATGACATGTCAGTTTTAAATTTCTCAAATAATGTTAAATAATTGGTAAATTATTTTACCTCCGCATACTTTTTATTTTAATTTTACAGATGGTTTAATTTTTTAAATTTGAAGGCGTTTTTCTAAAAGGGTATTAGTAATGGTTTTGCAACTTTAAATTGTGGAAAACAGCCACCATAAATTAACAGACCGACCATAACCCGTATTACGAATTGCTTTTTGCTAGTTATTATTATTATTATTATTATTATTATTATTATTATTATTATTATTATTATTACTATTATTATTATTATAATTATTATTATTATTATTATTATTATTACTTTTACTATTATTATTAATATTATTATATTTATTACTATTGTTATTTTTTATTATTATTATTATATTTATTATTATCTTTATTATTATTATTAATATTATTATTTATATTATTATTATAATTATTATTATTACTGTTAATATTATTATTATTACTATTATTATTATTATTATTATTATTATTATTATTATTATTATTATTATTATTATTATTATTATTATTATTATTATTATTATTATTATTATTGTTATTATTATTATTATTATTATTATTATTATTATTATTATTATTATTATTATTATTATTATTATTATTATTATTATTATTATTATTATTATTATTATTATTATTATTATTATTATAAGCATTTGTCTGTGGGAAAATTTATATTATCAGAATTTTAATATTTTTATTATTACAACAGAATGTATGTATGTATGTATGTATGTATGTGTGTATGTATGTATGTATGTATGTATGTATGTATGTATGTATGTATGTATGTATGTATGTATGTATGTATGTATGTATGTATGTATGTATGTATGTATGTATGTATGTATGTATGTATGTATGTATGTATGTATGTATGTATGTATGTATGTATGTATGTATGTATGTATGTATGTATGTATGTATGTATGTATGTATGTATGTATGTATGTATGTATGTATGTATGTATGTATGTATGTATGTATGTATGTATGTATGTATGTATGTATGTATGTATGTATGTATGTATGTATGTATGTATGTATGTATGTATGTATGTATGTATGTACTTATTTGCTATAATGATTTATTGTGGATTATTTGTGAGTTAAGTTCATTAGAACGATCAACCCAGGAGTTATCAAATGCAGTTTTGCAGTTAAACAAGCCCCATTTTCTATCTTCTTTGACCCATCATATACCGAAATTGACAAATACTTTTACATCTAACTCAAATCAATATTCAGATTTATTAAATGATTCTGTTGAATTAGAAAATACATGTGGCTTCGACGTAACTCAAAGTTTTCATTCATCTTTTCAGAAGCGGAAGACACCCAGCGATTCATATGGGTCTAGTAGAGTAACCTCTCATATTCTTAACTTTTCTGATATGTCTGATCAATTTAATGATTCATTTAGCATAACAAATAGTAATGCGTGTAATGACAGTCTTGTTTCTAAATCAAATCTTACTGAAGTTCCTGTTTGCATATCCATTCCAATCTGGAAAGAACCTAACTACCCAGACGGATCTAATATAGTAAGATTTTTCATGTTGCAAAATTTATCTATTTTTTTTATTTGTATATTTAATTATATGAATAGTTTTCATAAAAAATTCTACTTTTTAATTTAGAAACAACTAGTGCCAGGTCACAAAATATACATTGACCATGTAAAATTCAGCAAATGTAACAAATCTTATGGTACAAATAGATTTGTAAACGGTCTTTTTGTGTCATTGGTGGGAAACACAGACAATCTAAGAAGTTTCAGTTTTTCTGGCAAGCAAAGTAATGCTCACTCTGACATAATGGCAAAATCCGAATTTTGTCAAGACTTTGTTGATGGTGTTGTTGGTAAATAGTTATAGCATTTGAATTTCTTTATTAAACGAAAGAAATCAATAAGCAGCTGAACCCTATTGTATTTTTAGCTTGTACCTGTCAGATACTGGGAGTGTCGTCAAACGATGTGCGAACAGCAATCAAAATAAAATTTAATATTGCACGAGCTTTAAGAAGAGTAAAAATATGAAAGATTTTATAAGAATGTGCATAGTGTGTTTCTGTCTTTTTTGATTATTTAATATAAAGTCATTTGTGTTAAAAGTTTATAAATGCTCTTTTTCTTATTTTTTCTCCCAATTCCAAATATTCCTTATGTGTAATATACAGATGGTTTATAGAATATCATAAAATGTCTATGAAATTGGTATAGGTAGCAATTATATAGTCTATAAGATATGTAGTATAATATATTTATGTAATGTATAATATATGTAATAATCAGTACTGGGAGTATTTTAAATACCAAGTATTTAAAATACTATTTTAAATACTTTCACTGTATTTGTTCTTGTATTTTAAATACCTTTGTTGGAAGTGTTTAGTATTTGTACTTAAAATACTTTTTGTTAGTGTTTTGTATTTTATACTTTTTGAAAATACTTATTCGAAATACTTATAATTCAAATACTGCTGAAACCATTTACAATGCACTTTGTCCACTTTGTCGTTGTTTATTCTGAAGTGTCAAAGCCACAATTTTTTCTGAATTATTTCTTGTTTTATTTATCTACCTTGGTTTCATTATGGTAATTATTAAATCATATCTCCAGAATTATTTTAAATTAAAGATGGCTGCGGTTAACAGCGAAAATAAAAAGGACTTTTGAATCAGTAAATGGAAATCAAGAAAGTAATGAAATTTTACCAGCCATTGTAGATGGTAAGTTTTTCAAAATCGTAGCCAGATCAAAAAATAGTAATAAAATATCAGCAATATGCTTATTATGTGTACGTAATTTAAAGCCATTATCGGGCACGCAGGCATCAACATCAAACTTTGTAAAGCATTTGAAGGTAATTTTCAGTTTGGTATTAGTTAAATTTATTTTATCTTTTTGAAAAAAATGCAATTGATTAATAACTAGCAATTACATTATGTTGCTCTATAAATTAATAATAATAATCGAAGTTGACAATATTTACTCAGTTACAGCAAAGTAAAAACTTAACTTTTAAAGGGTTTCATGTTTACTGTATAGAATTTGTACAAGAATCCCTTTGAAGACTATAAGTAACATAAGGCAGATGTTCAGAAGAAGCGTAAGCTGTGCAAAGCTGGTGTAGAAAGAATGGCTGAGGAAGGCCCTGCTATATAGAAGTTCAAACAAAATACTTACCATGAAGCAGTATCAGAGTTATCAGCACAACGTCGTATTATATCGCAAGAAGAAGCTGACAACATAATTGTGGATTGCATTGCTGAAGAGTTGCGTCCGGTTTTTCGACGGTAGCCAAATACCGTCGAAAAACCGGCTTTTCGTCGACTGTTTCGTGGATTCAATCCTAACGTAAGGATCATGTGTCGCAAGACTCTTAACAAAAGTTTAAATTCAAAGCTTTCTAAGAGGCATGAAAAAGTAAGAAGCAAACTGAAAAAAGCATCATTTGTTTGCACAACTGCTGACATATGGTCATTTTAAATAGAAAAAGTTATCTTGGCATGACTGCACACTTTATTGAAATGCCTCTAAACGAATCTTGTTCGGTTTCACAAGCATCACTATCCCTTGCTTGCCGTCGATTTTATAGTAGTCACACATATGATACAATTGCTGCAATGATTTCCCAAATTCATCTTCAATATGACCTCAACGTAGAAAAAATATCAGCAACTATCACCGACAACGAGTCAAATTTTGGAAAAGCATTTAGAGAATTTTTTGAAGAGTAAACTACAAGTGCTGCAGCAACTAGTGTAAGTGTGACTATCACACCTAATTCGTCTGAAGAACAAGAGGACATGGAAGAGGATACAGTTAATGATTAAGAAATTGATGTAATTAATATTGTTAACATTCTTTCATTTTCATCAAAAATTGATGATGATGATGATGATGATGATGATGATGATGATGATGATGATGATGATGATGATGATGATGATTCTTTAGATGAGAGAACTTCTTTGCCATCTCAAGAAACATGTATCAGCCGTTCACTGAATCTGTTGACAACTGATGATGCAAACAAAGCATGTGAAACAGATAGTGCGTTTAAGCGCATTTACCGTGCAGCTCTTGCAAAATACACTTCAATATGGAATGAAACTCGACAAAGTTGTAAAGCATCAGATGCTGTGTCACATGTTACAGACAAAGCAATACTTTGTCCCGTGCCAACTCGTTGGAACTCTCAGTACGATGCTATCAAGCGTTTACTTGAGCTATGTGACAAACTTAATGATATATGTAATGCATTGAGTGTGCCAAAGTTTAAAAAGCAAGAAATAGAAAGCCTGCAAGAATATGTTATGGTAATGAAACCTGTTGCTGCAACTTTGGATACATTACAAGGAGATAATGTGTATTATGGCCATGTACTTCCACATTTGCATAGCTCACAAGTGAAATTGCAAGCGTTTCAAAAATGTCAGTTAAAATATGCTAAATTATTTGCTGCAACAATGTTAGCACAAATGAAATCTCGTTTTGAAAAGAAGTTGAGATTTGTTGTAAGTAACTCATGCAGGATTGTTGCAGCAGTTTCTCACCCACTGTTTAAGTTACGGTGGGTGCCAAATAATAAACGAGCTATCTGCAGAGAAATATTTGAAAATGCCATACTTGCTTCTAGTGAGCCGTCGATAGCGACCAATCTCAATGTGACCACTGACAGCACAACCGAAAGTTTTGTTGTATATTATGATGACAATCCAAGTGCTGGTGCAACAAATGGTGCTTTTCAAGAGTGCATGTTGTATTTGAATAATAAAGATACAAGTTTGAATGCTCTGAATAAGTATAAGACTGTTCGGTCACTGTTTGTCAAATTCAATACCACTGTACCATCGTCGGCTTCAGTTGAACGACTGTTTAGCACAGCGGGACAAAAAAAAACGCCTAGGTGTCTAAGTGATATGATGTTCAAAAAACTGAATGAATTTGACTGACTGAATGATATTTTGATAATGTAGTATAATGACTAAAGATTAAATTCGAGCAATGACAAAAATAAATTTTGAAAATTGCTAGAGTTGTAAATTTTTGTAAAGTATTTTGTATTTAGTATTTTAAATACTTTTTTAAAAGTATTTTTATTTTAAATACTTTTGAAGTATTTGCAATTGTAATTGTATTTAAAATACTTTTTTTTTCCAGTATTTAAATTTGTAATTTAAATACTTTTATAAAGTATTTTACCCAGCACTGGTAATATATAAAATAGACTATAATCGATGGAATATATTCCATCGATTCTATAAACAAATCTAATAGAAAATATTTTCAATTCACTCTCGAAAAATACGATCTATGGAAACTTCTATAGACATTCTGTAGCTAAACTTGTATAGACCACGTTTCAAAAGTCTATAGAAAATAGTATTGATCTTTTTTACAGAAACTTCTATAGACTTTCAATTGCATATTCTATAGACTTTAAGTAGTTGAATTTCTATAGATAATATGTTCAAATAGCCTAAAAAAAAAGGGTTGATTTTTTGTATAGAGAATCTATACAAATTTTGTCCTGGGCTGGGTTCTAAAAATTTTGTCTGTAGAATTGATCTAATATTAGATCATAGAGAAATTCTATAAAAGAACATGTGTCGTGAGAAAATAACGTCTATTGAGTTTTATATTGCGGATTTGTAGATAAAAAATTGTTGTAACATAAAATGTTTTAATAATATTTCACACAAATATATTGATATATATTTATATAAAATATTATTGCAGCATTATAGTGATATATATATAAATAGATTAATTTTATCTATTTAAATAAATAATAGTGGAGCTGTATTAAACCAATATTTCTTTTCATTGTTAGTACCTTCTTTCTTTACGTAAACTTGAGGAAGACATTGCCCATTTACACTTATATATATATGTGTGTGTGTGTGTGTGTGTGTGTGTGTGTGTGTGTGTGTGTGTATGTGTGTGTGTGTACACCAATCAAAAAAGGGTGCCTCAATTTTATTTTCTTTGAAAAGTTGTAGATTTTAGTGTAGATATATATTGATTTAACTTTATTTACAAATTTTAGGGCAATAATTATTCATATGCTTTTGGTGCCATTTTTATTCTTTTTCAAAATTGTTCGGTAATTTTCTATATTGGATCTACTATAGCAGGGGTTAGTGACTTTTCCACCTTCACAAATTTTTCTGTTGTAGATTAAATTTAATAATACTATTAACTTTAATCTACAACAGAAAAATAATAAATATAAAATAGTATTAATTAGTGATAGTGAAAACATTTCTTATCACTAACCATTTGTTTTATTGCAGCACTTTATTTCTATTTTATTTCTTTTTTGGCTGGTATAAACAGAAAAATAATTTAATGTGTTCTATCTGCCTGTGGGAAAACTTATATCATTTGTATTTTAGTACTTATTACTAGTCAGCTAATTTCATTTAAGTTGGTCGAAGGGACTTAATTAAAGGTCATATTGTATATGAAGAAATTATTGCTATACAGTGGCCATCAAGTTATTTCAATCGATTGTTGCTGAACCAGGCGTTAAAGTCTAGTTCGCCTACTTGGAAAAACTACGAGGCAAAGATCTTAAAATCGGAGGTAAACTGAATTAATTAAGGAATTAAGGATATATATATATATATATATATATATATATATATATATATATATATATATATATATATATATATTATAAAATGAAGAAACAACAACTATGTATGGTACTTAAAGTTTCATGCCTAGCGGCAATCATCAGCCATGAAATACAAATCAAAAGTCTAAGAAAAGCGTTACAAATTGCAAAGAATACTGTATCGTGTGCTGTGACATCATATTAGGAAAAAGAAGAGGAAAAGAAATAAATAAAGAAAGAAAGGAAATAAAAAGTGTATAAAAAGTATTTTAAAGTTATATTTTATAACCTATTTTTATTGCGATTAAGTTAAAACTTTTAGATTTTATATCAATTCGTATATAATATACATCAATCTCAGGGTAAATTCGATTTTTTTCAGGTTATTTTAGTCTATATTTTTATTTTTATTTTAAGAAAACCATTTTAATGAAATGATCCACTATTTTAAAAATGTTATCTCTTAGTTAGAAATAGTACTTTATTTTAACAATGTTCAGATGTACAAAGTAATATCAAAACTAATAAAATATAATAAGTCATACTAGACTTAGTATGTTAACAAACAAACTTTTAAAGACATATTGTGTATTTGTTTGTCTGTATAAAAGATACATGCTTTTTTTAAAATTTCACAAAAATGTATATAAATATATCTGTACAAAATGAATTTCAGCTCAATCAGTAGCAAACTTTGAACATTTTTAAATTAGTTGTTGGTAAAATAAATCATTAAAAAACTTTTGGTCATAGGAGGTATTTTAGTGGGCAAAAATCCTGTGGGAAAAAAATTTTTCAAAAATATTCAAAACATGACGGCTATTTGTATATAGACATGTAAATTATATATATATATATATATTATATATATATATATATATATATATATATATATATATATATATATATATATATATATATATATATGTATGTATGTATGTATGTATGTATGTATGTATGTATGTATGTATATACATATATATATATATATTTATAAAATGAAGAAACAACAACTATGTATTGTACTTAAAGTTTCATGCCTAGCGGCAATCATCAGCCATGAAATACAAATCAAAAGTGTAAGAAAACCGTTACAAATTGCAAAGAATACTGTATCGTGTGCTGTGACGTCCTATTAGGAAAAAGAGGAGGAAAAGAAATAAAGAAAGAAAGCAATAAAGAAGTAAAGAAATGAAAGAAATCAATAGAGAAATAAAGAAAAGAAAAGAAATAAAGAAAACAAAAGAAGGAAAGAAAGTAAGAAAGAAAGAAAGAAAAAAAGAAAGAAAGAAAGAAAGAAAGAAAGAAAGAAAGAAAAAAAGAAAGAAAGAAAGAAAGAAAAGAAAGAAAGAAAGAAAGAAAGAAAGAAATAAAAGAAAGAAAAGAAAGAAAAGAAAGGAAAGAAAGAAAAGAAAAGAAAAGAAAGAAAGAAAAGAAAGGAAAGAAAGAAAAGAAAGGAAAGAAAGGAAAGAAAGGAAAGAAAGAAAAGAAAGGAAAGAAAGAAAAGAAAGGAAAGAAAGAAAAGAAAGGAAAGAAAGAAAAGAAAGGAAAGAAAGAAAAGAAAGGAAAGAAAGAAAAGAAAGGAAAGAAAGAAAAGAAAGGAAAGAAAGAAAAGAAAGGAAAGAAAGAAAAGAAAGAAAGAAAGAAAGAAATAATATAGGCCTAGTCACCAGTATCAAACTTCGAAATAAGAAATTTATTTCTATGCCTGCATTTTGAAAGCAATTCGTTCTTCTTATTCAATAAGGTACCTTCATTAAACATAATAATCATGTACTTCTCATGCAGGCATAGCATTTAACATTTTGTGGCGGGGTTATACGGTTTGCAATGTTTGATTATCTTCCACTTAACAATAGGTGTGAAATTTTCTTCTTTTATTTTTCATATTTCTTTCGATAGTTCTGTGTCGTTCTTGTATTTTTCAATGTTAAAGGATTTTTGGTGGTTTGCGTACCTTAGTTTGAAAGGTGTTTCGCTGATGCCGAAATATATTTTTTCTTTCATTACTGGCTTGCTGGAGGAGATGGTGGCTTGGTAGACTATGTTTTTTGTAAGGCAATTTTGATGTAAAGGATACTTAGTTTTATCGATGCAATTTTAGGTTTTTTCTCTGACGTTGGGGTTTTTTTGCTGCTGGTTTTTTTGCAGAATGCTTTGGTTGTGGGAATTTATGATGTCTTTTATGTTCGGCATGCAGCTGTAGCTCACTTTAATGTAATTTCTATTGAAAATCTTATGGAGTTTGTGGTTTACTGGGAAATGTTTGTCGACCAGGTTTAAAAACCGTTTTCCTATATTTGTGCAAACATTTTTGCTGTAGGAGGATTGAACCAGATAATTCTTCACTTACGGCTTTTGTTGTTAACAGGTTGTAAATTGGGGATGTATTTAAGCTTTTGGTCGTAACCTGATTTTTTTAAGACTTCCTCGTACATATAAGAAGACTTTCTGAAGATTTCTTCGCTAGATGAATTGGCAGACAATCGTAGCTCGATGGAATGCGGGATCTGCTATAAAATGTTAGGAGGATGGTTGGATTCAGCATGAATATAGCTTAAAACATTTTCAGGTTTACTATAAGGCCGGAAAGAGCAGTCATTGAAGTTTAAAGTGACGTCAAGATAATTGACTATTTTCAAATTACATTGGGTAGAAATAAGTAAGCCATTGTCTTTGAAGATTTGAACAAAGTGCGTTTTTATTCTTTCCATTTGCGTGCCGCTGGTGTTTCTAAATATAGCTAGACCATCGTCTCGATATTGTGAAAGCGGTGGATTTTATTTATTTATTTGTTTTATTTTACTTTATTTTAATACTTTATTTTAAAGATGTGATGATTAAATGTGACAAAAGTGGTTGGTTCTATGTAAGTGTAATGGTAGCGCAAATACAGAGAGTGATAGAATGTGAGGTAGGACTGTCAGTGTTTAACGCAGATGTGGTAAAAGCGCGATAGGAGCATCAGACCTTTTTTTTCTTTTTTCTTTTTTTTTAATAACAATAGTTAACGCATAAAGCAATAATCAAATTTCTAATAATGATATTGCCTTAATCAATATAAAAATTAAAATACTTACGACTGGTGTTCTTCTCTTACTTATTTTTCTTAATCAATAATCTCAATTATTTCTCATCAATATACATTCTCTTAATATTAACTCATACATATAACAATACATTAATTCTCATAATAACGCATATTGAAAGTTACTCAAATATTTTCTTACCAACTTTCCTCATAAAGTTCTCTTTTAAATTCTCCTTTAATTCTTCTCATAAGTTTCTCGTTAAATTTTCCATAAATTCTTTTCATAAATTTCTCATTAAATTTTCCATAAATTCTTATCATAAGTTTCTTATTAAATCTTCGAAACTCTTTTTCTCTTAAGATCCTTTTTAATATCTCTTAAAATTATTTTCTAATCAGATTCTCTTATAAGGAAAATTTCACAAAATCTCTTTAAACTCTTTTAATCTTCTTCTCCTCCTTCTCCTTCTCGTCCTCCTCGTTCTCTTTTCCTTCTCTCGTTCTTTTTATAGTTTTTGGCTGTATATCGTTGCCTTACTCATTCATCATTTATTTATCAAGACAGGTTGAATTTGTCTCCATGTATACGTCTTTAGTTGTTATCTTTAGCTTTTCTTCTTTTTCGCTTAATCATTTATTTATATGACAGGTTTTTACAAATTTTCTTTTTATTAGTCTTTGTCTCAGAAAGGTGGAAGAACTTTCGAGAACTAACTAAATTAATATCATTGTATTTCTAACAGTTTTAAACATTAATGATGTGAGTCACTCATTGAACATGTGTATCCACCTGGTATTTTGGTTGACTCATTCTTTTCTTCGTTCGAATGCTATATGCTTGAGTTGGGTTAAAACTTAAGGATAATTTTTACAATTTTCTTCATCTTCCCTTCTCACATAGCTCCATTCTTCAAAAAAAATCGTCCCTTGATTTTTGACTATAGGGTCAGTTCTTACGTGTGGTATGTATGTACTGTTTATTGTATTGATTATCAAGATCTAACTTTTCGAGATTTGAAGTTGGTATTATCTGTCTTCTATTCATGTAGGCTTCGAGAATATTTGAGTAAACTTGATTTGCGTTTCTAACAAATGTTTTAAACCGTGTAAATATATTCTTAAATACTCCAATACTATAATATCGTGCATAAACTTTCAATTACATATACTTCAATTACATATACTTCAATTACATATACTTCAATTACATATACTTCAATTACATATACTTCAATTACATATACTTCAATTACATATACTTCAATTACATATACTTCAATTACATATACTTCAATTACATATACTTTAGTTACATATACTTCAATTACATATACTTCAATTACATATACTTCAATTACATATACTTCAATTACATATACTTCAATTACATATACTTCAATTACATATACTTCAATTACATATACTTCAATTACATATACTTCAATTAGTTTTTTAATAATACAATGAAAATATATTACCCCTGTAAATCTTAAAACACAATTAGGAAAATGAAAAAAGAAAATAGACAAATCATCTCAAAAATAAAATGGCGTAGGCACTGAGTAGCAAGGGCTAAAGTCTGAAAAAGTGCCTTGAGAAAAGCTAAGTTTAAAAAGGTGAAATGCAAAAAAAACTGGATTAACTAATTTAAACCTCGATGTTGCATTTCACATAAAGTTTTGCTTGTAAATGTCATTGTCATTGATATCGATAACGTTGTTGTTGTCGTTGTCGTCGTTGTCGTATCATCTTAAATCATCATAAATCATGTTCATCTTTATCATCATAATCAATCATTATCATCATCATCATCATCATCATCATCATCATCATCATCATCATCATCATCATCATCATCATCATCATCATCATCATCATCATGATCTTTAGTCATCATCATCATCATCATCATCATCATCATCATCATGATCTTTAGTCATCATCATCATCATCTTTAGTCATCATCATCATCATCTTAAGTCTTCATCATCATCATCTTAAGTCTTCATCATCATCATCTTAAGACATCATCATCATCATCATCATCATCATCATCTTAAGTCATCATCTTAAGTCATCTTCATCTTTATCATTGTAACCAATCATCATCATCTTTATCAAAATTATCATTATATCATTATCATCATCAATAAAATTCAAATCATCAAATTAAACGTACTATATTTTATATCGCTCACGTGGGTAGGGTTCGTGAATCTCCCTATGCGTTATCCAAGCGCATGTTAGCCGTTATACCTTTTTTTTACTTTCCTTAAATTCGTTTACCCTTTTGGTAAACCTGGAGCAAAATATTAAAATGAATAAGTTATTTGTCATTAAATCTACTTTGTTTAACTTCTGATTGTATTCTTGGGTTTTAACTATTGGTGCTCTTACTGGTATATTTAATTCTGACGGAACTTTTAACATAATAGCCAAGGGAACTTTAATTTCGTTTTTCGTTACTTTACTTAATGCATTATAATCATTCATAAAACGTTGAGTTTTTGTAGTCGAGTACTGCTTAGATAATGGTGACTCAAAAATATTATTCTCCTGATAAGAGTTAGCAACTATATAATTCCTTATACTTGGTATTTTGAGAAAGATGGGGAACTTTGAAACGCTATGGGAGTATGATATATGACTTTCGAAGAAAGCTTTAAACTGATTTCCTACTTTGTTTATGTGTTCATTGATAAGTGGTTTAATCATCTTAAAATCATGTCGGTTCATGATCGGTGACTTTCGAACAAAGAAGTAATATTGGAATGAATAAAACGAGTTGCAAAAGTAGAGCAGTCATAGTAAGGTTTCCACTTTCCTTATACGGCTCAGAAAAACGAAATGAACGATTGAATGGCATGTATTTGGTTGGAAAGTGGGGTAGCTGATCTGAAGTAACTTTCTTTAGAGTTAGAGGATGAAGCTTTTTAACTGGTTCAGAAGTATACTCTAATTCTTTTTAGAGTCTCAATTTTGTAGGGAAAGTGGGGTAGCTGATCTGAAGTAACTTTCTTTAGAGTTAGAGGATGAAGCTTTTTAACTGGTTCAGAAGTATACTCTAATTCTTTTTAGAGTCTCAATTTTGTAGGGAACACATTTGCATATTTGAGGATTTTGATATCATGATTATCATTAACTTTCAACTGAGTTGTGCCTTGGTTTTCTGAACTTGAACTTAAGTCTTTTAGAGAACTTGAATTCATTTGGTTTAAGATACTACTTTCTCTATGTTCTTCCATTGTCGTACAATACTCTTCTTCAGTAATTGCATTCAAAATGACATTGTTAAAAGGTGTTTCAATAATTCCCAGCTGATCTTCTTTATCATGATTATAATTACCGCTCTCTGATTGAATTTTAATCTCTAACTCAGAAGTTGTTGTTTTTCTGCTATTTATGTCATTTTCATTAAGATAGTCTAATACTTTTGGCTTAGAGGAAGTATCAATATGTCCTTGGTTTTCGTAACATAAATTTGGTATTTCAATCGGAGTTTCATCAGTTACATGCTGTTCGTGTATATCTACTATGGTAACAGGAATAATTGTCTCTTCTTCTACCTTTTGTTCAACTTTATCGTTTATTTATTCGTTATGTTCTGGAGTGAAATGTTCAGGTGTAAAATAATCTTCTGTCTCAACTTTAGAATTATCATTAAGCATTTCGGGGTAGGTATTTGTGACTATTTCGTCAGTGTTATTTTGATCAACTTCTACATTACTTTCAATTTCATGGGAACTGCTTAATGAAATTGTTTCATTTTTGATAATTACTAGATCTTCACAATTGACGTCTTTCATACTTTGGGGTTCATAAATTGTTGTGTTTGGTTGATCAAAATCTTTCTTGTCCATTTCCTTGTTCTCTTGTTGCAGTGAATTTCATTTAGTAATGTTTTGTAACAAATATCGAAACTGATCTTGTAGACAGTTCATCTAATGGGTGATCTGTTTATTATACTCACGTAAGTTCTGAATCTTTTGTTGCATAAGGTTATCTTCATCTTTATTTGGGGTGTTGAAATGCGGACAATCCATCCTATAAGACCTATAATTTCTTGCTGGTGCATTATCGTAAAAATCGTTGTTGGTTTCATTTGGGTATCTTTCATCAAAAGTTGACATCTGATTGTTTGTGTAGGGGTTATACCCGTAATCATAACAGTCATTTCTATGGTAATCATCTGTATCATCATACTCCATGGTTATGTCGTCATCATTTTCGAAATAATTCTCCTGATATTGAGCAATACTATCTACGCCTAGTATACAAATTGACATATCATTTCTTTGACTTTCATAGGTACCTGCTCGTGTATTTTGAAAGTTATTCCACTTGTTATTTTGTGGTCTTGATTTTACGTAATTATCCTTATAAGTTTGTTGTGGATTATTTGAGGTAATGGATCTCCCATTTTGGTTATTCGAATCAGGTTGAATGTATTTATTGCCCATGTTTCTGTTCTGGTCATCAAAATGTTGTGGAGTCCAGTCTCTATTGTTTCTCCATTGCGGTTGTTGCGTAACGTTTTTCCTGTACAGATACTACGAGTTGTTACTTTGTGGAATCCTGGGATCTTGATATTCTTGTCTGCATTGTCTTGCCAAATGTCCCGTCTTATTGCATATAAAGCAGGTTGGTTGATTTACTGTAGCTTGGTTATAATCCTGATTTTGGCTATTCGTTTGCCTCTGTAGACGCATTTTTAGCTTTCTGTTCTCGTCTTTCAGCCTTGCAACTTCTCTGGTCGCATTTTCGCGGTTGGCTAAATTTGCAGGCGTTGCACTATACGCAGCCATGGGTGGTGTGTCGCTATCGGCAAAAGATACAGTGTTATGCTCTTTTCCTTCTCTCGTTCTTTTTGTAGTTTTTGGCTGTATATCGTTGCCTTACTCATTCATCATTTATTTATCAAGACAGGTTGAATTTGTCTCCATGTATACGTCTTTAGTTGTTATCTTTAACTTTTCTTCTTTTTCGCTTAATCATTTATTTATATGACAGGTTTTTACAAATTTTCTTTTTATTAGTCTTTGTCTCAGAAAGGTGGAAGAACTTTCGAGAACTAACTAAATTAATACCATTGTATTTCTAACAGTTTTAAACATTAATGATGTGAGTCACTCATTGAACATGTGAAGACTACACGGGAAGAAACGGCAGGGTCACATTTTTTCGTTTTGAGATAATTCATTTTTAACCTTTTAAACCTATATAGGTTTTAAATTTTTAGAAAAAATGTGTGGATTTTTAAAGTATATTGCAAAAATAACCATTTTCGTATGCAATTAGAGTTATACTTTCAATTTAAGTGCAATAATTTTCATTTTTAAGTGAAATTTTCATTTTTAAGTGAAATTTCTTTTTTAAGTGAAGTTTATTTTTTAAGTGAAGTTTATTTTGGACTCTGCCGTTTTTTTCCCGGTATTGTCTTTTTTAGTTTTTAGATCAAGTGAAAAGTTAAATTATTAATTATTTTATATTAGCTTGTAAATAAAATCAGGCAGGAGCTTTTTTATCAACCGACTTCACCACTGGAATCTAGTATCGACCTTAATTTTAATTTATACTGGTCTTGGGGCCAGTATAAATTAAAAATACTTTTTTGTTGTTGGTGACAAAATGCAATTTTTCTTTTTAATTCTAAGGTTTTAAGCTTTGTCCATACAGATGTCACTTTTCTTTCACAAAACTATATGTACAAACAGGTATTTATTGCAGGGAATCTTTCCTGATAATAAATGAGTTTTAAATTTTTATGGATAAATGTAACTACAAAGCTAATATTTATGTGTATTCTCAATTTTTATCTTTAACATCAATATTTCAATATCTTGTGATTATTAATTTTATAAATTGATTCAGTTTAAATGCAGAGAAAGAAAAACATTAACTTTTAAAAATCTTTCAAGAAACATTAACAAAAAAAGAAAAAAGAAAGGTCAAACTACAAATGAAAAAAGGCGTCTATTTATTCATCATCTTCAGAGTCAATATTTTCATGAAATGCCTCGACAAGCTCCTGATTGTAAGGCAGAGAATCATAAAACTCTGTATTGGATGTGAACTTTTTTAACACTTGTAGGTCTCTGTACTTTGCCTCGGAGATACAAAGTTTTGCATTATATAGAATCGGGATCTCACCTTTTATAGCAATCTTCCTATTATTTTTTAAATTTGTTTTTAATAATAACCCATTCCACGAATCACGATGAAATATAATGCCAGTTGAGTCTCCTCTAAAACAAATTTCACGAGGAGGACGTGTTGGAATTGGACATTTGTTCTTATAAAATGGTCTTAAAAAATCAGTTATATTTTTTACCATATCTTGCATCAATTCTACAACTTGAAATGGAGTGGGTCTTTTACGAGCATTTCCGAATGTGTTAATCCAATCTGATGGAATACATGCAGTTGTTTTGCAATTAATTAAACCCATATCTTTATCACACTCCATATAAGAATGTCCGCAGAATAGCTCTACAGATCGAATTTCTTTGTCTAAATGTTTCATAAAAAGATCATATAACATTGACGTTACCTCATCAGCCCCTTTTCTAGCAATAGTTTCATCATAACAATACAAAAAAACTTCATTACTTGAAAGCACGTGAATATTAAATGAATAAAATGCCAATTTTCTTCTGTAGTAAAAGTCACTGGTTGATAGATTCGGTAAATTGAGATTTTTTTGGAAATCAAAAGCAATTGACTCAAATCTTTGTTCCCTTTGTGCTTTAAACTGTGCATTTCGTTTTCTAACATAAAATGTTTCGGCATCTTTGTGGTGTTGTTCTTTCTGTAATTCTATCTCATCTAGTTGTTATTTAAGCTTTTTGCACTCTGAATTAAGAGATAGTTCAATTTTAATTGATTCGAGTTTAATTTTAAACTCATCATATTTAGAACAAGTGTCAGTTCTAGGGTACCCAAAAGAAATGTTAAAATTAGTGTTAAATATGTTGCGATAAGATTCATATGACAATTTATCATTTCCATACTTGATTTTAAACAGGTTAAACATCTTGGTAATATTCAGTTCTTCAGGAAGATATAGTCGCCTAGTTTTATTTTGAGAATAGTGAGACTCTTGACCTCTGAAAGAAGAAATGTGATCACATAACTTATTTTTAAGTTCAGGAGTAAAATTATTATAATGATTTTTGTGTTTTCCTGTTTGATCGTGGGGTGAGTGACCTATATAATGAAAAAACGTAATTTTTATATAAGATTAATGTTATTAAAAACTTGCATTAAGAAAAAAGATTTTATAATTATTAATGTATTCAATAAAAAATTATAATTTGCCTGTGGTTAAAAGACTTCTTTTTATTGTCTCCAATCTTCCCTTCTTTATCCCAAAGATTGAAGTAAATGCAGAAAAGCAAACATGAACAAACAAATTCTTACTCGTTATTACCTCTTGATTTGTAATAAAAAGTTTATATTTGTAACTGCTATTATAACTTTTTGAATCGATATTTCGTGGTCTTCTTCTTGAAACATTATTTAAAGTTATTAAACTAGCAAGACACGAATCTTGAGCATCCTTGCTGGCTAGAGAGTTAAAATAACTTAATAAAGAAATTCTATCTTCTCTTTTAACAATTTCGAAACATTTCAACCTTTTACAATTACATTCAAGTCCTGTTTTATGTGATGCTAGTCTTTGTTTTTTTTTTACTTTCACGTAATCTTTCCTTACTTTTTCGTTTTTTGAATTTCTTTAGCATTTCTAATGGTTTTTCATTAGCCGCCATTTTTACTAAATTTACATCAACCAAGTCATCTGTTACTATTTTGAAAAACAAGGACTTAAAGCTATCAATATCAGTCTTGATAATTCAAAAAATAAGGAAGGTAAACTTGGTTGATGTCTTTTAGTAAGTGCTGAACATTATTCACATTCTTAAAAATTTGCTTTTCGGGGAGGTAATTTTTTGTATAATAAAGAAAAGAGATTTCATTCCGTCAAACTTTAAATATGCATTAATTTGTTTGTTTGATTTGAATTCAAATACAAACTATACTTTTGTGGTTAATAAAGCTAGAATGCGTAAAATGTCAAAATTTTCAAAATGTGACCCTGCCGTTTCTTCCCGTGGAGTCTTCATCTGTATCCACCTGGTATTTTGGTTGACTCATTCTTTTCTTCGTTCGAATGTTATATGCTTGAGTTGGGTGAAAACTTAAGGATAATTTTTACAATTTTCTTCATCTTCCCTCCTCACAATATAGTCCCAAATCAGCTTTGTTATAATGTTGCGATAGTTGGAAAAGTAGGAAAATACCAACAAGTTCACAAACCTCGGCACCGTCAAAAGCAGCCATGGTAACATCAAACAAACCGCTTTTCTTTTTAACCCAAACTTGATCATTATTGAAGAGTAACGGTTTTCTTGCGCGTTTGATAATCATTTTTTGATCATTATTAACTGTTATGTGCTTCTCAGCAAAACTAATTGCGTTCTTTAAAAGATTTTCATTGCCATTATTGAATAAAAAGAACGAATTGGTTTCAAAATGCAGGCATAGAAATAAATTTCTTATTTCGAAGTTTGATACTGGTGACTAGGCCTATATTATTTCTTTCTTTCTTTTTTTCTTTCCTTTCTTTTCTTTTCTTTTCTTTTTTTTTTTTTTCTTTTCTTTTCTTTTCTTTTCTTTTCTTTTCTTTTCTTTCTTTTCTTTTCTTTTCTTTTCTTTTCTTTTCTTTTCTTTTCTTTTCTTTTCTTTTCTTTTCTTTTCTTTTCTTTTCTTTTCTTTTCTTTTCTTTTCTTTTCTTTTCTTTTCTTTTCTTTTCTTTTCTTTTCTTTTCTTTTCTTTTCTTTTCTTTTCTTTTCTTTTCTTTTCTTTTCTTTTCTTTTCTTTTCTTTTCTTTTCTTTCTTTTCTTTCTTTCCTTTCTTTCTTTTCTTTCTTTCTTTCTTTCTTTCTTTCTTTCTTTCTTTCTTTTCTTTTCTTTCTTTCTTTCTTTTCTTTTCTCTACTTCTTTATTGCTTTCTTTCTTTATCTTCTTTATTGCTTTCTTTCTTTATCTCCTTTCTTTCTTTCTTTATTTCTTTTCCTCCTCTTTTTCCTAATATGACGTCAGAGCACACGATAGAGTAATTTTTGCAATTTGTAACGGTTTTCATAGATTTTTGATTTATATTTCATGGCTGATGATTGCCGATAGACATGAAACTTTAAGTACCATACATAGTTGTTGTTTCTTCGTTTTATAAATATATATAAATATTGCTCTATTTATGCAAAATATTGAGCACTCTTATACGAACAGGAGATATTGTATTTGAAAATAATACAACTTGAATATATATATATATATATATATATATATATATATATATATATATATATATATATATATATATATATATATATATATATATATATATACTTCTATATGCAGTTGTACAATTTCCATTTTTTAAAATGAAACAAGTATTATAATATTTTATATTTCAAGAAATTAATAATTGTGTGCATTTGGTGAATTAAAAGTGTCACGTTTACGTGGTAAAAATCTTGCAGATAAACGTGATTTTTACCACGCATTCATTTATGAGTATTCTAATGGCTATTGTTGTATGAACCTCATGGGAATAGAACGTCGTATACATAGATAAGATTTTATGTAGTAGGGAAAGAAAAACGCTGATACTGAGTTTATATTAATGTTTGTTTTTAAAAAACCAATGCGAGAATGCAGCAAGAGGAGCTGAACAATCAAGCAAACACCCTTGTAAAAGTTGTTCCATCATAACCAAATCAGATAACTTTAATCCTGTGGTTATGATGAACATTTTTGAAAACTGTTTTTTATTAATGTTAAATACTATTTTAAAATATTTCATTCTAGTTCCTCAGCTTATTTTAGAATTGTGATTGAAAAAGTTGTTCAAAAAATAAATGATTGCGTGTTAAACAAAATATTGAAGTTGTTGAAAACATTGCCTATTTATGGTATGTTACAAATACTTCTAATTTTTGCTAGTTAAACTCAGTATTCCTTTACGTTCTTATTTTAGAATGAAAAAAGTGAATGATGTTTTGTTTTCTATTTGCCTATATTGTTTCTTAAATGCAGTGCATTTAGTAATATTAATTTTAGTTGTTTTAACTTATCTCTTTTAATGTCTTTTTTAGGGATTAATTGTGTTTAGTTCACTAGAATGATCAACCCAGGACTTATCCAATGCAGTTTTTCAGTTAAACAAGCCCGTGAACTTTCTTCCTTAACTTATGATGTACCAAAAATGGCAAAAAGTCTTACTTATAGTTTAAATCAATATTCAGACTTATTAAATGATTGTTGGATTAGGAAATAAATGTGACTTCAACGTTGCTCAGTTTTCATTCCTGTTTTTAGAAGTGGAAGACACCCAGCGATTCATATGGGTCTAGTAGAGTAACCTCTCATACTCTCAACTTTTCTGATATGTCTGATAAATTTAATGATTCGTTTAGCATATCAAATAGTAATGCCTTCATAGTCTTGTTTCTAACTCAAATCTTACTGATTTGCCTGTTTGTTTATCCATTTCAATCTGGAAAGAACGTAATTGCAATGACGGATTTAGTAGAGTAAGATATTATCATGTTGCAAAATTTATCTATCTTTACATATTTAATTCTATGAGTTATAGTCATAATACTTTTACTTTGTTATTTAGAGACAATTAGTACCAGGTCACAAAATATACATTGACCACGTAAAATTCAGCAAATGTAAAAAATCGCATGGTACGATTAGATTTGTAAATGATCTTTTGGTGGGAAACAAAAACTATTAAGTAGTGTCAGTTTTTCTGGCAAGCAAATTAATACTCACCCTTAAAAAGTAGCAAAACCCAAAGTTTATCAAGACCTTGTTGATGGTGTTGTTGGTTATTAGTTATAGCATTTAAATTTCTTTATTAAACAAAAGAAATCAATATCTAATTGAACTTTTTTGTATTTTTAGCTTGTGTCTGTCAGATATTGGAAGTATGTGCAAACAGCAATCAAAATAAAATTAGACATTGCGTTGAAAGTTAAGAAGAGTTAAAATATGAAAGATATTATAAGAACATACATATTGTATTTCTGTCTTTTTTAATTATTTAATATATAGTCATTTGTTTTAAAAGTTTGTAAATGCTTTTCTTCTTATTTTTCATCCCAATTCCAAATATTCCTTATGTGCAATTATGTCCAAATATTCCTTATGTGCAGATGGTTTGCAGAATATCATAAAAAGTCTATAAAGTTGCAATATATAGCAGTTTTATAGACTTTTTAAATTCTACAACGTATGAAATATAATATAGACTATATTCGATGGAATGTATTCCATCAATTCTAAAGACCATCTGAAATGATAATAAAAAGTATTTTCTTTACACTTTCGAAAAATACGTTCTACATAAACTTCCATAGGCTTTCTATAGTTAAATTTCTGTAGACCATGTTTTAAAAGCTTATAGAAAATAGTATTGATCTTTTTTATAGAAACTTCTATAGACATTTAATTGCGTATTCTATAGACTTCTGATAGTTGAATTTCTATAGACAATATGTTTCAAAAGCCTATAAAAATAAGATTAATTTTTTTTAAAGAAAGTCTATACAAATTTTGTCCTGGGATGCTTATTTTACATCAATCGTGTTTATTTACAAATAGTCACTCGAGTTTACAAATAATTATTAGAATTTACGAACAATTCAAAAATGTTTCAAAAAATATTATATAAATCTTTGATATATTGTTTTGAAAAATCATCTATATTATGTTGTTGCATAACATAAAAAGTTGAAATAAAAAAACTTCCACCTAGTTTACGAGATGATTAGCAGGTGTACTGCTTCATACCTAAAATGTGGACATCTTAAAGTAGAATATTTATGATTTTGTATACTCCCATTGTATTGCATAATGCAGTCAGGGCCGCAAGAAAATTAAAATGCTCACCTTGAGTTCATTTTAAACGCAAATCTAGTTTAACCGTTATGTGAAAAGTTATTTTAATTTTTTTTTTTTACACAGATCGTTCATTTTCATATTCATTTCAACAAAAACATAAAATTAGTTTTGAAAAACTTTTTATTTAAAGAGTTTATATAAACACTAATTGAAATTCCCTTATATATTATAGATTGAATTTTATTATGGCTTAAAATTAATTCACATAAATATAAAGTTTGTATATACGAGGCGTTTAAGTTGTTTCGATGTTTTTGGTTAGAATACTGCATGTTTTCATTCACGTGTATTTTTTTTTTGGTATCTTTTTTTAAACTCTTCATTTGAAACTAAACAAACAAAAAAAACAACAAAAAAAATTTTTACTAACGTAAACAAAGATAAACAACAGCAAAGTGATATAGTTCGATGTGACAGTTATAGGTAAATTTAATTTTACATACTTAATAGTAATGTAGTTTAATGTGGAAATACTTGCCTATTTCGATAAAATGTTTTTTGACAAATGTGTGATGACTAATAAGTGCGTAACAAAAACCTAATCCACTGCAAGTTTACTTGTGATCTAAAGCGAGCTCCTTGCACTGAGTTGGGATACATCATACTTGCGTCACATGTGTATGACCACCATTTATTACAAGGAAGAAATTGAGCCCCTTGAGAGTTAAATCTATCAATTTCACCAGCTAATAAAAATAGCAAAAAAGTTATTTAAATATGTAGCTGCTATCAAAACAGTTTTGTATATTTTTTACAGATCGTATATTTAGTAAATTATCATTTCTATATATGTAGAATGTTTTGAATATTTAATAATAAATGTTTTCTAATTTTTTTATTTTTTATTTTACATATTTTATATACTTTATGCTTTCACATATATACTTGATGGACTTTCGCATAAATACTTATGGTCAAAAAATCCGGGACTAACTCACTGATAGTGTGACAAAACAAAAATTCGTATGTTACAAAGAATCTGCTCTTTAGAAAATATCTTTGTCGAAGTTTGCAAAGTTTAAAAGTGATTTTTAACACGCGGGATGTCCTAATGACGTGATTACACCAGAAAACATTAAAAAAACCTCAATATGGAGAAAACCTCTGACATAAATTATTTACCGAATTTTTTGCGCCTCTTTTGTGTCGATGGATAAAATGTGTATCTGCATGTAAACATTCGAACGTGGAAATGTTTAAAAAGCGTTGGAGTATATCACTCTTCAAGGAGGGCAGATCGATGAATAAAGTGGAATTTTGTACACACAAAGTTTCTTTTTAGGTAGTGACACAGGGGATTTTTTGACTGACGTATTAACAAAAAGTGTGAGGAAAAAACTTTACAAAAATATGTAAATGGCTATGCCGCTTTGAATTTAAATACCCAATTACAAAATAATCTTGCACTCCAAAGGACTACAATTCAGCTTATTAACTTACATGTTGTTAACAACAGTAAACTTACATCCTCTGTCGTCGTAGCTTGAGTAGGTAAATCTGTAAAGTTGTTCTTCGGTATCAACATGAATATTATTGTAAATGATACTAATAGTATTATCCCCTCGGAACGAATAATCTATTCTCATGTCAGTATTTAAAGATTTAGTTAACTGATGAAGATTCTCCAAACCAATCCATTGCTGGTTATCAAGTCCAAAACCATTTTTATAAGCCTCGTAATCTTTGTTCCAATAATCAGACTCCATACTAGAAAATCGTGTCATCATGGGAATCCATACTAAAAAAGGATTATAAATTATTTAACTTAAATTAGATTTTTTTAAAGTAAATTTTAAGTAAACTTATGGACTGACAAACCTGAACTGTTAGGTAAGGTTTGTGAAGACTGGAGAAGTTGTAATATACAGTAAGAATAAGCGGGATCACTTCCTCTTATAGTTGCATAATATCCAAGGGCGCATTTACATAAACCAGCATTAAAAACAACATCTATTCCACGCAATTTAAAATTTGGGTCTATGTTGGGATTGTCTGTGGAATAAAGTTTGCATGTCTGTACGCAAAGATCGTTTGAGAAAGTTAGCGAACTTACAGTTTTCCCATTTATATTTACATTGCCAGAGGTAGCTTGACATTCACCATGAGCACCTGTATAAGAAAAAAATTTTGATAGTTAACATAACGGGTGATGAGAAAAAAATGAGACTGCGTTTAAAAAGGCTTAAGTCCCTTATTTTAAACGATTTTTTTTCAAACTAAAAAAAAAAAAAATTCAAGTAGAGAATTTTTTATGCTTTTAAAATGTATATTTCTTTAATAAAACTCCATTTCTTCAAATATTATCGATTTGACCATTTACTGATCCCATTAGACTTTGTATGGCAGTAAAATCGATCTTATTCAAACAATAATTTATTCTATTGCAACGTTGATCAACTGTTTCTGCTTTCCAGTGTTCTTGTATACTGTTCCAGTAGTTCCAGTTGTTCTTGCACCTTCTCCTTTCAATTCCAAAAGTCTTCAACAGGCCTACATTCTGGTACGTTGGGAGGGTTGTCTTCCTTTTCAACAAAATTGATGCTACCTTGCCTGAAATAATCCAATGCAGTTTTTGCATAATGTGACGTTGTTAGGTCAGGCCAGAATATTTAGTTGTTATCTAAATGGTTTAATTTGATGAAAGGAACAAATCTTTTTATGTTTTTATTTGCAATCGCTCAGGTATAATTCTTGCTTGTTTGATGGTTTAAAAAGTGAAAAAAACGAATTACAAATACCTTTACGCGAGGTTAGAATTATTTTGTTCTATCTCCCATTTTAAAATTTGGGAGAAAATGATTTATTAGTTTTAGTTAGTAATAATAACTTTTAAAAAACGCTTTATTTTATAAATTTTTTTCTAAATAATTTGCTTAAACATAAACTATTTAAAGCATGAGTTATTATTTCTTTAAAAGTTAAAGCTAAAGATTTAAACAACTTTTACTTTTAGAAAAAATTAAAAACTTTCTCCCAAAGTTTAAACTTGGAGATAGAACAAAATAATTCTAACCTCGCGTTTAGCTGAAATACAAATCCAGAAAAACACTTTTTGCTCGTATTTTTCAACTGGATTCTATTTTACGATTGGTAGTGTTATAGAAGTGTTTCTAGGGTAGAAAATTTGTTGTCCATTAACAGCGTTGTGCTTTAAAGTTAAATAAGATTCGTCATTAATTATTGATTCATGATTTTTGTATTTTTTGAACAAGCGACTGGATCTCGTTCTTATTTAGCGTTTTTTATTCTTATTGGAATCTTTTTTTTTTTTTTGTTTTTTTTACATTTAATATCTGAGTATTTCAACTATATTTTGCAGATAAAAAACTAATCGCACAAAAAGTTTCTAGCTGCTCGCCTCTGTGAGACACCATCATTGTGTTCAATCATGGTCTTCAGCTTAGCGACTAAACCACTTCCTTTAACTCGTTGAGTTCCAATTCCATTATCTACACGTTCAGTTATATGGTGTAGGTTGCTTTTGGTATTTTTTCTGCTTTAAAGTAACAATAAGTGTAATCTAAAAACTATATACACGCTCACGGCGGAACCCCTCCTCAGATTATTTTTATTTTCATTTTCATACGTAAAATTTTAATTGCTTATTTTTAATTTAAAACTAAAATAAAACTGTATTAAAATAAAAACAATACATATAATACGCAACTAATAGATTTAGTGCATCCAAGTTTCAATTAAACGCAGTCTTATTTTTTTTGTCATCAACCGTTAATTTCTCTAATCCGAAAAATATTAGTTTTGTTAAGAGAGTGTATTGAAGTTGTACTTTTTATGCTTAATATCTTAATCTTATTTGATTATCAATGCACAAATATTATTAGTGTTATTTAAAAAAGTAACAAGTTTAAGTTACTGTTAAAGAAAAATACACTTTCATGGTTTGAAATTCTTGAAGTATATTTAATTAGCTAATAAACAAATATTATGTTATTAGCGTGTATTTATAGCCAGCAAGAACAAAATGCAGAGACGAAGGTTTATTTCATCAATACCGAAACCAACTGACTGCTTAAGTGTCTAAAAATTTCATTTATTAAATTTGATAACGTTAAACCAAAAACTTACGGCTGTTTACCTAAGATGCAGTAAGTCGTTTTGGTTCCACTAGGATCGTTCGTAATCAATCCATTTAAACATTCGCATTTATCATTCAGCCAAACAACTGAGTTAATTTCATTTTTACCATTTTTTTTTTCAAAAATACAAAACTCTGGGCATTTGTTGTCACCTGTTGGATATAAATCTTGGTTACTGTTTCCCAAGACATAGTAGCCATTTTTAAATAGACACATATTGACTAAGAAAAAAAAAAAAAAAGGATATGAATATATACAAATATATATATAAATATATATATATATATATATATATATATATATGCATGTATATATGTATGTATCGATGCTTTAACCTTAAACTATAATAAAAGGATTTTTAGTTGTTATTTGCTCTTTACCTTCGTTTTGTAGTTCTTTCTTACTCATCTCGCACAAAGTAAAAAAGGATGCATTTCCACTTGGATTAATTTTGTATAAAGCGGTAAGGTTGAACCCTCGATCAAAATGACTTTGACAACTTCTTGCTTCTCCTGCCACTGAAAAGAAATTTTTAAACGAATGTTTTCAACACTTTTTAACAAGCTAAAAGTGGCTTTTAAAAAATGTTTAAAATATTTGAACATAAAACATTTCAAAATTTTGTGGCGAACATGAAAAACGAAAATGTTTAAATTACTTTCCAAATTCGATATTTTAAAAAACCACCTTCTATACAATTGCACATGTGCTGCCTTCTGCTTTTTACAGAGCAAGAGGGATTACATTTACACTTCCCACACGGGTTTTTTGTCAAACTACAACTCTGAGAACATTTAGCCTAAAATAGACGAGTTCAAAAATATATCATACGCTGAGATATGGGAACAACAACTTAGAAAGCTATTTGATTGTTATTATTTGTAGAGTCCCACTTACCTTTTCTTGTGTTACAAATAAATACCCTTTTTCTTTCGTGGTTTCAAGAACGTCTTTGCTAAAAAAAGAACAACTAACTGTGCTTTCATTTATGTTTTGAACAGAAATTGATTTGCAAGGAGAGTCAGGTTTAAAACAGTACGTAATGCATTCTTCGTAAGAGTGACGATATTCTTTGGATATATAATGTAACTCAGTTGTTCTTGTACTTTTATACACTACGGCGGAGTATATAGAAGATTTTCGCTCAGGATAAAAATATTCTGTGAGTATTTCCCTTAGTTTCCCTATTACTAAAATGAAATACAACAACTTCATGTCTCTTTTCCTTTGAGAAAAAGTTTTTGTTTTATAACTTTATACTTTGTTTTTAACTACTAAGTTCCAAAAAACTAAATCATTTATCAATATTTCTACCGATTACTTTGCATAAGTAAATACATACTTATAAAAAGAGCTTCATTTAAACTTCAATATTTTATCATTTCCAATTGAACAAACTATTTTTTTTCTAACTCAATATCCAATTCATGAGTTGTTGCATTTTTAAGTAGCAAGTGAATTATATAAATGTTAAATTATTTTTGCCATATGTTCTAACTCCATCAAAAGAATTCATAAAAACAGAGCAAGTATTTTAGAACGGAACAAAAATATCAACGAGTAGATTTAGAGTTTAAAACTTTTTAGAGTTATTCCTATACATTAAGTGATTCAAGTGATTGGGCACTGTAATTTTAATCATTTACGAGGAAAAAATGTATTTAAACTTTAATAAACTATTTATAAACAAATTTTAGAATTATACTTGATACATAGCGTCATAGCACTCATAAAGAAGGTTTGAAGGCAACCCCCAGGACAAAATGTTCTATAGATTTTCTATAAAACTAATTCATTTCTATAGGAGTTCTGTAAAAATAATTAAGTTTTATAAAATTTCTATAGACAATTTTTTGAAGTCTATAGAAATTTCTATAGACTTCAAAATATATTTTGATCTTCTATAGACTTCAAGAAATTGTCTACAGAAATTTCATAGAACTGTTTAAGGAGATTTTAAAGGGAAGTAATGCAATCAAAAATAGTAGGGTAATTTCGGCGTTTTAAGCTATTTTGTTGTTTATAGACAATGGTTGCTTTAATAACGTTAAAAAATCATGCATATCGATGTCCTGCAGATATATCTATTAAATAATAGTTAAAAAATTGTTTCAAGCTTACAAAGTTTTATGTAAAATTTGTTTTACAAAATACTCAAAAATGACGAAATTAGCGACCTAGTATGGTAATTTCGGCACAATTATACGGTAAATTCGGCATACTTAAGAAAATTAGATGTTCATTGAAAACGCACTAATATAATTAAAATATCATAAACAGCTATAAATCTGCATTGTATAAAGTAATTGTCTCTTAAATGGAATTTGTTACACCTAATTGGCATTTAATCAAGGGCGTTGCAATTGCAAAGATTCATACTTTTTGAACCACCTATTTTAGTAAAGTATGAATACATCACCCAAAACAGAAACCTTATTAGAAAAATGTGCTTCCAAAGTAAAATTGTAAATAAAATGATTACTAATTTCTATGATTTCGATGATTATTTCTAAATTCTGTTTAAATAAGAATTCATGTTTATAAGCTCAAAAGTAGTTCATAAAATAATATTTTACATAACTACAATAGTTAAACATAAAAAAATTAAATACAAAACTCAAAGAAAACTTTATAAAAAGAGATTTATTTAAGAAAGTTAAAAAACAGCTTAAAGAATCAGTGTTTCATACAGTCATCACAAGTAAATACTTTTTTAGCATAAACACCACATA
Source organism: Hydra viridissima (assembly GCF_058129835.1). Lineage (NCBI taxonomy): Eukaryota > Metazoa > Cnidaria > Hydrozoa > Anthoathecata > Hydridae > Hydra > Hydra viridissima. The sequence goes on from NW_028324303.1 coordinate 18,329,284, forward strand.
AAGCAGCACATGTTTCATGCCACCATCTACAGCATTTATGGCATTTATCCCAATTATCCTTTAAGTATGGATCGACAGGATCCCCATAACTGTATTGACACATTGCACAAAGTTGTTTATTAATCGCACTTTTAGCATCAAGGTTACTCAAACACGTCTTTTGATGTGTAGATATATTTTCTTTAATGCACTTTTTACGTGGCTGCCTGTTCTTACATTTCAAAGATAAAGATTCCTCTAGCTGAGATTTATATGGTGATCCAGTAATTTTTTCAGCATGATTTACCCTCCTTTTTATACCTGTTCGTTTTTTATTTTTAATGTCAAGTCCAGCTAGTGATCCAAATGTAACACCATGAGGTTGTGAGGTTTCATCAGAGGTGGCTAATTCTAATGACTTCTGAAGTGTAAATGATGAGTTTGGTGAAGCAGATTCTAAATAAAAATATTTAATTAAAAAAGGTGAATAAAATTAGGCAACATGTAAATTATAAAAAATTTAAACTATTTATATTTTTTTAAGAAACTTTTTTTTAGGTTAATGAAACAACAGATAACTTATTATTTTGCTTGATTTAAAAAAAATTTACATTTGTGTTTTAAATAAATGGTGGAAGATGGTAAAAATAATACATCTTTTAAAATGATTTACCTTTCTGAGAAGCAATTACACATTCAGTAGCAAAATCAATATGATCTAAATCTTTAGCAGAGTCTAACCCATTGTCGAGAGTAGGGTGCATTTCAGAGGTAATATTTGGTTTTGAAATTTTTGATACAATATACGAGTGATCAGTAGCCTTAGCTGCAGCAAAGTCTTCTTCAGTAAGCATATTTCTATCAAATGAATATATTCCACATTTTTTAAACCCTGACTGACAATTTTGAACAGTTGCAGCTTTCCCATAAGCTATTCCAAATTATTCACTAACCTCTAATTCAGTTACAGGACGACCTGGATGGTGACGAAGCCAAGTACCAACTTCTTGATCATAGAATATTTTAAGACTTTTAAAAAATGAAACATCAAGTGGTTGCAGTTTGTGCGTGCAGTGAGACTGAAGTGATAGTATAATAACATTTGTCTTGCGAGCTTTTATAATAACACTAAGATTTTTTTTATGACTTGAATGTCCATCTAAAATTAGAAGAACTGGTTGGTCTCTTGACTGTGGCTGGACTGCTTTTAAAAAATGATCAATCCATTTTTCAAACAAATCAGTTGTTATCCACCCATTTTTGCTGCCACCATAAATAGAACCGATTGGGGCTTTATCTAAAAATTCAGGTCTCACTCGAATACGTGGATAAGTCAACATTGGAGGGACAAAAAATCCGCTTGCTAATTGACAACAAACTATTGTGATTGTTTTTCCTCTTTCAGAGCTTGTTAAGCTACCAACACTATGTTTTCCCTTCAGGGCAACAACTTTTCCTGGTTTATGGCATATAGACAATCCAGATTTGTCTACGTTGAATAAGTTTGCTGGTGGAATAATCTGCATTTCATCAGCATTAAACATTATTTTTTCTAGTTCATCATAAAAACGATTAACTTTTATTCTGTTAAAACCAATGGCTCGATGCAATGACATTGATTCAGCAACTCTTACAGAGAGTTTATTATGACGTTTCAAAAAACCCCTAAACCATTCTTTTCCTGCTGACTTAGTTGCACAATTAAACTTATGAATAATCCCATTTTCTTCACAAAACTAGAATACCATTTGCTTTACATCTTTTGGAGACAGACCAAATAATCTCTGTGACATAGTCAGAAGAACTTCAACAAGTTCTTTTTCTTGAAAAGCTGAGAGTGTTGTTGGGTATCCTGCTCTTAACTTTTTAACACAATTATCAACAGACACTCGTTTTATATAGTCATGTAGTGTTTGCCTTGGTATTTTATGTTGTTTAGCAGCAGAACATTTCGAGCAACCATCAACTAAAACTGCATTTACTGCTAGTTTTAATGATTCATTTGACTAATTACCATATTTTACACGCTTTGAACCCATTATATAATGCTAACACACAATTATATATATATATATATATATATATATATATATATATATATATATATATATATATATATATATATATATATATATATATATATATATATATATATATATATATATATATATATATATATATATATATATATATATATATATAATAAATTATTAATTTATTGTATACATATTATTATATGACAGAAATTTAATTTATATTGTGGGGAACTATTATTTTATTAAGTTTCACAGAGACACTGACGAATTCAATTTTTTCCTAACTCGTTATTATCTTATTACTATCTGAATTACTAAAATCAACTTCTTCTATACATAATATTTTAAACGGTAATTTCCATTTTGGTTTCAGAGAAAGCACGGGTCGGCAAATTCGGCACTGCCGAAATTAAAAACTATTTATAAGCCGAAATTATCTTCTTATAGCAGTCCTTGGGCAAACTGTTATATCTTGTAACATACTTTGATTTTCATCTTATTGTTGCTCACATTTTATTCAGTTTAAATTTTTGAATAAAATAAATAACAACTTTTGGTAAAAATTTTCGAGAAAAAATCATTTATCCAACATTTTCAAATAGGTAAAAATGTTAAGAAAAAGCTAATAATCATAAATTAATGCACCTATAATGTAAAAATAAAAGTTTAAAGCAATTTTTTTAGGAAAATTGTTTATCTTGCTACAATACCCAACTATGATTTGATTATTCCAATAAATAAATATTTTTAGGTGTTTTTTGAAGGGGTGCCGAAATTATCTCCCTGCCGAAATTACCCTACTTTACCCTAAGTAAAGCTTTGAAATGCATTTAAAAATAATTTATGCATCGTTGAAAAATTTTAAATAATTAATTAAATAGGAATTGCTCAACTTTTCACAACAATAAAGACATCCATGAAATAGCATTATGAATATGAAAAAAGTGAATGATGTTTTGTTTTCTATTTGCCTATATTGTTTCTTAAATGCATCACATTTAATAATATTAGTTTTAGTTGTTTTAACTTATTTGCTTTAATGACTTTTTTAGGGATTATTTGTATGTTAAGTCAATTAGGAATATCAACCCAGGACTTATCCGATGGAGTTTTGCAGGTAAACAAGCCCCATGATTTATCTTCCTTAACACATTATATGCCTATATTGACAAAAAGTCTTTCCTCTAATTCAATTCAATATGCAAGTGACTTCAATGTAACTCAAAGTTTTCATTCATCTTTTCAGAAGTGGAAGCCCAGGACAAAATTTGTATAGATTTTCTATACAAAAAATCAATCCTTTTTTCTATAGGCTTTTGAAACATATTTTCTATAGAAATTCAACTACTAAAAGTCTATAGAATATGCAATTGAAAGTCTATAGAAGTTTCTATAAAAAGGATCAATACTATTTTCTATAGGCTTTAGAAACAAGGCCTATAGAAATTTAACTACAGAAAGTCTTTAGAAGTTTCTACAGATCGTATTTTTCGAGAATGTATAGAAAATATTTTCTATTATTGTTTAGATAGTCTATAGAATCGATGGAATATATTCCATCGAATATAGTCTATACTAAATATTACATATATTATTTACCACATATAATAAAGACAATAAAAATGCTACCTATACCAATTTCATAGACTTTTTATGATATCCTATAAACCATCTGTATGTTACACATAAGGAATATTTGCTATTGGGATAAAAAATAAGAAAAAATTGCATTTAAAAACTTTTAAAACAAATGACTATATATTAAATAATAAAAAATGACAGATATACACTATGTACATTTTTAAGGATATTTTAAGGAATATTAAGGAATATTTGCTATTGGGATAAAAAACAAGAAAAAGTGCATTTAAAAACTTTTAAAACAATTATCTATTTAAAACAATCTATTAATACGTCCTTGATTCTAGCGAAAGCGTATTTTATTGAACCAATAGTTACTATTAACTATTGGTTTCAGAAGTTTAATCTAATCTAAACAATAATAGAAAATATTTTCTATACATTCTCGAAAAATACGATCTGTAGAAACTTCTAAAGACTTTCTGTAGTTAAATTTCTATAGGCCTTGTTTCTAAAGCCTATAGAAAATAGTATTGATCCTTTTTATAGAAACTTCTATAGACTTTCAATTGCATATTCTATAGACTTTTAGTAGTTGAATTTCTATAGAAAATATGTTTCAAAAGCCTATAGAAAAAAGGATTGATTTTTTGTATAGAAAATCTATACAAATTTTGTCCTGGGCTTCCACTTCTGAAAAGATGAATGAAAACTTTGAGTTACATTGAAGTCACTTGCATATTGAATTGAATTAGAGGAAAGACTTTTTGTCAATATAGGCATATAATGTGTTAAGGAAGATAAATCATGGGGCTTGTTTACCTGCAAAACTCCATCGGATAAGTCCTGGGTTGATATTCCTAATTGACTTAACATACAAATAATCCCTAAAAAAGTCATTAAAGCAAATAAGTTAAAACAACTAAAACTAATATTATTAAATGTGATGCATTTAAGAAACAATATAGGCAAATAGAAAACAAAACATCATTCACTTTTTTCATATTCATAATGCTATTTCATGGATGTCTTTATTGTTGTGAAAAGTTGAGCAATTCCTATTTAATTAATTATTTAAAATTTTTCAACGATGCATAAATTATTTTTAAATGCATTTCAAAGCTTTACTTAGGGTAAAGTAGGGTAATTTCGGCAGGGAGATAATTTCGGCACCCCTTCAAAAAACACCTAAAAATATTTATTTATTGGAATAATCAAATCATAGTTGGGTATTGTAGCAAGATAAACAATTTTCCTAAAAAAATTGCTTTAAACTTTTATTTTTACATTATAGGTGCATTAATTTATGATTATTAGCTTTTTCTTAACATTTTTACCTATTTGAAAATGTTGGATAAATGATTTTTTCTCGAAAATTTTTACCAAAAGTTGTTATTTATTTTATTCAAAAATTTAAACTGAATAAAATGTGAGCAACAATAAGATGAAAATCAAAGTATGTTACAAGATATAACAGTTTGCCCAAGGACTGCTATAAGAAGATAATTTCGGCTTATAAATAGTTTTTAATTTCGGCAGTGCCGAATTTGCCGACCCGTGCTTTCTCTGAAACCAAAATGGAAATTACCGTTTAAAATATTATGTATAGAAGAAGTTGATTTTAGTAATTCAGATAGTAATAAGATAATAACGAGTTAGGAAAAAATTGAATTCGTCAGTGTCTCTGTGAAACTTAATAAAATAATAGTTCCCCACAATATAAATTAAATTTCTGTCATATAATAATATGTATACAATAAATTAATAATTTATTATATATATATATATATATATATATATATATATATATATATATATATATATATATGTATATATATATATATATATATATATATATATATATATATATATATATATATATATATATAATTGTGTGTTAGCATTATATAATGGGTTCAAAGCGTGTAAAATATGGTAATTAGTCAAATGAATCATTAAAACTAGCAGTAAATGCAGTTTTAGTTGATGGTTGCTCGAAATGTTCTGCTGCTAAACAACATAAAATACCAAGGCAAACACTACATGACTATATAAAACGAGTGTCTGTTGATAATTGTGTTAAAAAGTTAAGAGCAGGATACCCAACAACACTCTCAGCTTTTCAAGAAAAAGAACTTGTTGAAGTTCTTCTGACTATGTCACAGAGATTATTTGGTCTGTCTCCAAAAGATGTAAAGCAAATGGTATTCTAGTTTTGTGAAGAAAATGGGATTATTCATAAGTTTAATTGTGCAACTAAGTCAGCAGGAAAAGAATGGTTTAGGGGTTTTTTGAAACGTCATAATAAACTCTCTGTAAGAGTTGCTGAATCAATGTCATTGCATCGAGCCATTGGTTTTAACAGAATAAAAGTTAATCGTTTTTATGATGAACTAGAAAAAATAATGTTTAATGCTGATGAAATGCAGATTATTCCACCAGCAAACTTATTCAACGTAGACAAATCTGGATTGTCTATATGCCATAAACCAGGAAAAGTTGTTGCCCTGAAGGGAAAACATAGTGTTGGTAGCTTAACAAGCTCTGAAAGAGGAAAAACAATCACAATAGTTTGTTGTCAATTAGCAAGCGGATTTTTTGTCCCTCCAATGTTGACTTATCCACGTATTCGAGTGAGACCTGAATTTTTAGATAAAGCCCCAATCGGTTCTATTTATGGTGGCAGCAAAAATGGGTGGATAACAACTGATTTGTTTGAAAAATGGATTGATCATTTTTTAAAAGCAGTCCAGCCACAGTCAAGAGACCAACCAGTTCTTCTAATTTTAGATGGACATTCAAGTCATAAAAAAAATCTTAGTGTTATTATAAAAGCTCGCAAGACAAATGTTATTATACTATCACTTCAGTCTCACTGCACGCACAAACTGCAACCACTTGATGTTTCATTTTTTAAAAGTCTTAAAATATTCTATGATCAAGAAGTTGGTACTTGGCTTCGTCACCATCCAGGTCGTCCTGTAACTGAATTAGAGGTTAGTGAATAATTTGGAATAGCTTATGGGAAAGCTGCAACTGTTCAAAATTGTCAGTCAGGGTTTAAAAAATGTGGAATATATTCATTTGATAGAAATATGCTTACTGAAGAAGACTTTGCTGCAGCTAAGGCTACTGATCACTCGTATATTGTATCAAAAATTTCAAAACCAAATATTACCTCTGAAATGCACCCTACTCTCGACAATGGGTTAGACTCTGCTAAAGATTTAGATCATATTGATTTTGCTACTGAATGTGTAATTGCTTCTCAGAAAGGTAAATCATTTTAAAAGATGTATTATTTTTACCATCTTCCACCATTTATTTAAAACACAAATGTAAATTTTTTTTAAATCAAGCAAAATAATAAGTTATCTGTTGTTTCATTAACCTAAAAAAAAGTTTCTTAAAAAAATATAAATAGTTTAAATTTTTTATAATTTACATGTTGCCTAATTTTATTCACCTTTTTTAATTAAATATTTTTATTTAGAATCTGCTTCACCAAACTCATCATTTACACTTCAGAAGTCATTAGAATTAGCCACCTCTGATGAAACCTCACAACCTCATGGTGTTACATTTGGATCACTAGCTGGACTTGACATTAAAAATAAAAAACGAACAGGTATAAAAAGGAGGGTAAATCATGCTGAAAAAATTACTGGATCACCATATAAATCTCAGCTAGAGGAATCTTTATCTTTGAAATGTAAGAACAGGCAGCCACGTAAAAAGTGCATTAAAGAAAATATATCTACACATCAAAAGACGTGTTTGAGTAACCTTGATGCTAAAAGTGCGATTAATAAACAACTTTGTGCAATGTGTCAATACAGTTATGGGGATCCTGTCGATCCATACTTAAAGGATAATTGGGATAAATGCCATAAATGCTGTAGATGGTGGCATGAAACATGTGCTGCTTTATGTGGTGTTTATGCTAAAAAAGTATTTACTTGTGATGACTGTATGAAACACTGATTCTTTAAGCTGTTTTTTAACTTTCTTAAATAAATCTCTTTTTATAAAGTTTTCTTTGAGTTTTGTATTTAATTTTTTTATGTTTAACTATTGTAGTTATGTAAAATATTATTTTATGAACTACTTTTGAGCTTATAAACATGAATTCTTATTTAAACAGAATTTAGAAATAATCATCGAAATCATAGAAATTAGTAATCATTTTATTTACAATTTTACTTTGGAAGCACATTTTTCTAATAAGGTTTCTGTTTTGGGTGATGTATTCATACTTTACTAAAATAGGTGGTTCAAAAAGTATGAATCTTTGCAATTGCAACGCCCTTGATTAAATGCCAATTAGGTGTAACAAATTCCATTTAAGAGACAATTACTTTATACAATGCAGATTTATAGCTGTTTATGATATTTTAATTATATTAGTGCGTTTTCAATGAACATCTAATTTTCTTAAGTATGCCGAATTTACCGTATAATTGTGCCGAAATTACCATACTAGGTCGCTAATTTCGTCATTTTTGAGTATTTTGTAAAACAAATTTTACATAAAACTTTGTAAGCTTGAAACAATTTTTTAACTATTATTTAATAGATATATCTGCAGGACATCGATATGCATGATTTTTTAACGTTATTAAAGCAACCATTGTCTATAAACAACAAAATAGCTTAAAACGCCGAAATTACCCTACTATTTTTGATTGCATTACTTCCCTTTAAAATCTCCTTAAACAGTTCTATGAAATTTCTGTAGACAATTTCTTGAAGTCTATAGAAGATCAAAATATATTTTGAAGTCTATAGAAATTTCTATAGACTTCAAAAAATTGTCTATAGAAATTTTATAAAACTTAATTATTTTTACAGAACTCCTATAGAAATGAATTAGTTTTATAGAAAATCTATAGAACATTTTGTCCTGGGGGTTGCCTTCAAACCTTCTTTATGAGTGCTATGACGCTATGTATCAAGTATAATTCTAAAATTTGTTTATAAATAGTTTATTAAAGTTTAAATACATTTTTTCCTCGTAAATGATTAAAATTACAGTGCCCAATCACTTGAATCACTTAATGTATAGGAATAACTCTAAAAAGTTTTAAACTCTAAATCTACTCGTTGATATTTTTGTTCCGTTCTAAAATACTTGCTCTGTTTTTATGAATTCTTTTGATGGAGTTAGAACATATGGCAAAAATAATTTAACATTTATATAATTCACTTGCTACTTAAAAATGCAACAACTCATGAATTGGATATTGAGTTAGAAAAAAAATAGTTTGTTCAATTGGAAATGATAAAATATTGAAGTTTAAATGAAGCTCTTTTTATAAGTATGTATTTACTTATGCAAAGTAATCGGTAGAAATATTGATAAATGATTTAGTTTTTTGGAACTTAGTAGTTAAAAACAAAGTATAAAGTTATAAAACAAAAACTTTTTCTCAAAGGAAAAGAGACATGAAGTTGTTGTATTTCATTTTAGTAATAGGGAAACTAAGGGAAATACTCACAGAATATTTTTATCCTGAGCGAAAATCTTCTATATACTCCGCCGTAGTGTATAAAAGTACAAGAACAACTGAGTTACATTATATATCCAAAGAATATCGTCACTCTTACGAAGAATGCATTACGTACTGTTTTAAACCTGACTCTCCTTGCAAATCAATTTCTGTTCAAAACATAAATGAAAGCACAGTTAGTTGTTCTTTTTTTAGCAAAGACGTTCTTGAAACCACGAAAGAAAAAGGGTATTTATTTGTAACACAAGAAAAGGTAAGTGGGACTCTACAAATAATAACAATCAAATAGCTTTCTAAGTTGTTGTTCCCATATCTCAGCGTATGATATATTTTTGAACTCGTCTATTTTAGGCTAAATGTTCTCAGAGTTGTAGTTTGACAAAAAACCCGTGTGGGAAGTGTAAATGTAATCCCTCTTGCTCTGTAAAAAGCAGAAGGCAGCACATGTGCAATTGTATAGAAGGTGGTTTTTTAAAATATCGAATTTGGAAAGTAATTTAAACATTTTCGTTTTTCATGTTCGCCACAAAATTTTGAAATGTTTTATGTTCAAATATTTTAAACATTTTTTAAAAGCCACTTTTAGCTTGTTAAAAAGTGTTGAAAACATTCGTTTAAAAATTTCTTTTCAGTGGCAGGAGAAGCAAGAAGTTGTCAAAGTCATTTTGATCGAGGGTTCAACCTTACCGCTTTATACAAAATTAATCCAAGTGGAAATGCATCCTTTTTTACTTTGTGCGAGATGAGTAAGAAAGAACTACAAAACGAAGGTAAAGAGCAAATAACAACTAAAAATCCTTTTATTATAGTTTAAGGTTAAAGCATCGATACATACATATATACATGCATATATATATATATATATATATATATATATATATATTATATATATATTTGTATATATTCATATCCTTTTTTTTTTTTTTTCTTAGTCAATATGTGTCTATTTAAAAATGGCTACTATGTCTTGGGAAACAGTAACCAAGATTTATATCCAACAGGTGACAACAAATGCCCAGAGTTTTGTATTTTTGAAAAAAAAAATGGTAAAAATGAAATTAACTCAGTTGTTTGGCTGAATGATAAATGCGAATGTTTAAATGGATTGATTACGAACGATCCTAGTGGAACCAAAACGACTTACTGCATCTTAGGTAAACAGCCGTAAGTTTTTGGTTTAACGTTATCAAATTTAATAAATGAAATTTTTAGACACTTAAGCAGTCAGTTGGTTTCGGTATTGATGAAATAAACCTTCGTCTCTGCATTTTGTTCTTGCTGGCTATAAATACACGCTAATAACATAATATTTGTTTATTAGCTAATTAAATATACTTCAAGAATTTCAAACCATGAAAGTGTATTTTTCTTTAACAGTAACTTAAACTTGTTACTTTTTTAAATAACACTAATAATATTTGTGCATTGATAATCAAATAAGATTAAGATATTAAGCATAAAAAGTACAACTTCAATACACTCTCTTAACAAAACTAATATTTTTCGGATTAGAGAAATTAACGGTTGATGACAAAAAAAATAAGACTGCGTTTAATTGAAACTTGGATGCACTAAATCTATTAGTTGCGTATTATATGTATTGTTTTTATTTTAATACAGTTTTATTTTAGTTTTAAATTAAAAATAAGCAATTAAAATTTTACGTATGAAAATGAAAATAAAAATAATCTGAGGAGGGGTTCCGCCGTGAGCGTGTATATAGTTTTTAGATTACACTTATTGTTACTTTAAAGCAGAAAAAATACCAAAAGCAACCTACACCATATAACTGAACGTGTAGATAATGGAATTGGAACTCAACGAGTTAAAGGAAGTGGTTTAGTCGCTAAGCTGAAGACCATGATTGAACACAATGATGGTGTCTCACAGAGGCGAGCAGCTAGAAACTTTTTGTGCGATTAGTTTTTTATCTGCAAAATATAGTTGAAATACTCAGATATTAAATGTAAAAAAAACAAAAAAAAAAAAAAGATTCCAATAAGAATAAAAAACGCTAAATAAGAACGAGATCCAGTCGCTTGTTCAAAAAATACAAAAATCATGAATCAATAATTAATGACGAATCTTATTTAACTTTAAAGCACAACGCTGTTAATGGACAACAAATTTTCTACCCTAGAAACACTTCTATAACACTACCAATCGTAAAATAGAATCCAGTTGAAAAATACGAGCAAAAAGTGTTTTTCTGGATTTGTATTTCAGCTAAACGCGAGGTTAGAATTATTTTGTTCTATCTCCAAGTTTAAACTTTGGGAGAAAGTTTTTAATTTTTTCTAAAAGTAAAAGTTGTTTAAATCTTTAGCTTTAACTTTTAAAGAAATAATAACTCATGCTTTAAATAGTTTATGTTTAAGCAAATTATTTAGAAAAAAATTTATAAAATAAAGCGTTTTTTAAAAGTTATTATTACTAACTAAAACTAATAAATCATTTTCTCCCAAATTTTAAAATGGGAGATAGAACAAAATAATTCTAACCTCGCGTAAAGGTATTTGTAATTCGTTTTTTTCACTTTTTAAACCATCAAACAAGCAAGAATTATACCTGAGCGATTGCAAATAAAAACATAAAAAGATTTGTTCCTTTCATCAAATTAAACCATTTAGATAACAACTAAATATTCTGGCCTGACCTAACAACGTCACATTATGCAAAAACTGCATTGGATTATTTCAGGCAAGGTAGCATCAATTTTGTTGAAAAGGAAGACAACCCTCCCAACGTACCAGAATGTAGGCCTGTTGAAGACTTTTGGAATTGAAAGGAGAAGGTGCAAGAACAACTGGAACTACTGGAACAGTATACAAGAACACTGGAAAGCAGAAACAGTTGATCAACGTTGCAATAGAATAAATTATTGTTTGAATAAGATCGATTTTACTGCCATACAAAGTCTAATGGGATCAGTAAATGGTCAAATCGATAATATTTGAAGAAATGGAGTTTTATTAAAGAAATATACATTTTAAAAGCATAAAAAATTCTCTACTTGAATTTTTTTTTTTTTTAGTTTGAAAAAAAATCGTTTAAAATAAGGGACTTAAGCCTTTTTAAACGCAGTCTCATTTTTTTCTCATCACCCGTTATGTTAACTATCAAAATTTTTTTCTTATACAGGTGCTCATGGTGAATGTCAAGCTACCTCTGGCAATGTAAATATAAATGGGAAAACTGTAAGTTCGCTAACTTTCTCAAACGATCTTTGCGTACAGACATGCAAACTTTATTCCACAGACAATCCCAACATAGACCCAAATTTTAAATTGCGTGGAATAGATGTTGTTTTTAATGCTGGTTTATGTAAATGCGCCCTTGGATATTATGCAACTATAAGAGGAAGTGATCCCGCTTATTCTTACTGTATATTACAACTTCTCCAGTCTTCACAAACCTTACCTAACAGTTCAGGTTTGTCAGTCCATAAGTTTACTTAAAATTTACTTTAAAAAAATCTAATTTAAGTTAAATAATTTATAATCCTTTTTTAGTATGGATTCCCATGATGACACGATTTTCTAGTATGGAGTCTGATTATTGGAACAAAGATTACGAGGCTTATAAAAATGGTTTTGGACTTGATAACCAGCAATGGATTGGTTTGGAGAATCTTCATCAGTTAACTAAATCTTTAAATACTGACATGAGAATAGATTATTCGTTCCGAGGGGATAATACTATTAGTATCATTTACAATAATATTCATGTTGATACCGAAGAACAACTTTACAGATTTACCTACTCAAGCTACGACGACAGAGGATGTAAGTTTACTGTTGTTAACAACATGTAAGTTAATAAGCTGAATTGTAGTCCTTTGGAGTGCAAGATTATTTTGTAATTGGGTATTTAAATTCAAAGCGGCATAGCCATTTACATATTTTTGTAAAGTTTTTTCCTCACACTTTTTGTTAATACGTCAGTCAAAAAATCCCCTGTGTCACTACCTAAAAAGAAACTTTGTGTGTACAAAATTCCACTTTATTCATCGATCTGCCCTCCTTGAAGAGTGATATACTCCAACGCTTTTTAAACATTTCCACGTTCGAATGTTTACATGCAGATACACATTTTATCCATCGACACAAAAGAGGCGCAAAAAATTCGGTAAATAATTTATGTCAGAGGTTTTCTCCATATTGAGGTTTTTTTAATGTTTTCTGGTGTAATCACGTCATTAGGACATCCCGCGTGTTAAAAATCACTTTTAAACTTTGCAAACTTCGACAAAGATATTTTCTAAAGAGCAGATTCTTTGTAACATACGAATTTTTGTTTTGTCACACTATCAGTGAGTTAGTCCCGGATTTTTTGACCATAAGTATTTATGCGAAAGTCCATCAAGTATATATGTGAAAGCATAAAGTATATAAAATATGTAAAATAAAAAATAAAAAAATTAGAAAACATTTATTATTAAATATTCAAAACATTCTACATATATAGAAATGATAATTTACTAAATATACGATCTGTAAAAAATATACAAAACTGTTTTGATAGCAGCTACATATTTAAATAACTTTTTTGCTATTTTTATTAGCTGGTGAAATTGATAGATTTAACTCTCAAGGGGCTCAATTTCTTCCTTGTAATAAATGGTGGTCATACACATGTGACGCAAGTATGATGTATCCCAACTCAGTGCAAGGAGCTCGCTTTAGATCACAAGTAAACTTGCAGTGGATTAGGTTTTTGTTACGCACTTATTAGTCATCACACATTTGTCAAAAAACATTTTATCGAAATAGGCAAGTATTTCCACATTAAACTACATTACTATTAAGTATGTAAAATTAAATTTACCTATAACTGTCACATCGAACTATATCACTTTGCTGTTGTTTATCTTTGTTTACGTTAGTAAAAATTTTTTTTGTTGTTTTTTTTGTTTGTTTAGTTTCAAATGAAGAGTTTAAAAAAAGATACCAAAAAAAAAATACACGTGAATGAAAACATGCAGTATTCTAACCAAAAACATCGAAACAACTTAAACGCCTCGTATATACAAACTTTATATTTATGTGAATTAATTTTAAGCCATAATAAAATTCAATCTATAATATATAAGGGAATTTCAATTAGTGTTTATATAAACTCTTTAAATAAAAAGTTTTTCAAAACTAATTTTATGTTTTTGTTGAAATGAATATGAAAATGAACGATCTGTGTAAAAAAAAAAAATTAAAATAACTTTTCACATAACGGTTAAACTAGATTTGCGTTTAAAATGAACTCAAGGTGAGCATTTTAATTTTCTTGCGGCCCTGACTGCATTATGCAATACAATGGGAGTATACAAAATCATAAATATTCTACTTTAAGATGTCCACATTTTAGGTATGAAGCAGTACACCTGCTAATCATCTCGTAAACTAGGTGGAAGTTTTTTTATTTCAACTTTTTATGTTATGCAACAACATAATATAGATGATTTTTCAAAACAATATATCAAAGATTTATATAATATTTTTTGAAACATTTTTGAATTGTTCGTAAATTCTAATAATTATTTGTAAACTCGAGTGACTATTTGTAAATAAACACGATTGATGTAAAATAAGCATCCCAGGACAAAATTTGTATAGACTTTCTTTAAAAAAAATTAATCTTATTTTTATAGGCTTTTGAAACATATTGTCTATAGAAATTCAACTATCAGAAGTCTATAGAATACGCAATTAAATGTCTATAGAAGTTTCTATAAAAAAGATCAATACTATTTTCTATAAGCTTTTAAAACATGGTCTACAGAAATTTAACTATAGAAAGCCTATGGAAGTTTATGTAGAACGTATTTTTCGAAAGTGTAAAGAAAATACTTTTTATTATCATTTCAGATGGTCTTTAGAATTGATGGAATACATTCCATCGAATATAGTCTATATTATATTTCATACGTTGTAGAATTTAAAAAGTCTATAAAACTGCTATATATTGCAACTTTATAGACTTTTTATGATATTCTGCAAACCATCTGCACATAAGGAATATTTGGACATAATTGCACATAAGGAATATTTGGAATTGGGATGAAAAATAAGAAGAAAAGCATTTACAAACTTTTAAAACAAATGACTATATATTAAATAATTAAAAAAGACAGAAATACAATATGTATGTTCTTATAATATCTTTCATATTTTAACTCTTCTTAACTTTCAACGCAATGTCTAATTTTATTTTGATTGCTGTTTGCACATACTTCCAATATCTGACAGACACAAGCTAAAAATACAAAAAAGTTCAATTAGATATTGATTTCTTTTGTTTAATAAAGAAATTTAAATGCTATAACTAATAACCAACAACACCATCAACAAGGTCTTGATAAACTTTGGGTTTTGCTACTTTTTAAGGGTGAGTATTAATTTGCTTGCCAGAAAAACTGACACTACTTAATAGTTTTTGTTTCCCACCAAAAGATCATTTACAAATCTAATCGTACCATGCGATTTTTTACATTTGCTGAATTTTACGTGGTCAATGTATATTTTGTGACCTGGTACTAATTGTCTCTAAATAACAAAGTAAAAGTATTATGACTATAACTCATAGAATTAAATATGTAAAGATAGATAAATTTTGCAACATGATAATATCTTACTCTACTAAATCCGTCATTGCAATTACGTTCTTTCCAGATTGAAATGGATAAACAAACAGGCAAATCAGTAAGATTTGAGTTAGAAACAAGACTATGAAGGCATTACTATTTGATATGCTAAACGAATCATTAAATTTATCAGACATATCAGAAAAGTTGAGAGTATGAGAGGTTACTCTACTAGACCCATATGAATCGCTGGGTGTCTTCCACTTCTAAAAACAGGAATGAAAACTGAGCAACGTTGAAGTCACATTTATTTCCTAATCCAACAATCATTTAATAAGTCTGAATATTGATTTAAACTATAAGTAAGACTTTTTGCCATTTTTGGTACATCATAAGTTAAGGAAGAAAGTTCACGGGCTTGTTTAACTGAAAAACTGCATTGGATAAGTCCTGGGTTGATCATTCTAGTGAACTAAACACAATTAATCCCTAAAAAAGACATTAAAAGAGATAAGTTAAAACAACTAAAATTAATATTACTAAATGCACTGCATTTAAGAAACAATATAGGCAAATAGAAAACAAAACATCATTCACTTTTTTCATTCTAAAATAAGAACGTAAAGGAATACTGAGTTTAACTAGCAAAAATTAGAAGTATTTGTAACATACCATAAATAGGCAATGTTTTCAACAACTTCAATATTTTGTTTAACACGCAATCATTTATTTTTTGAACAACTTTTTCAATCACAATTCTAAAATAAGCTGAGGAACTAGAATGAAATATTTTAAAATAGTATTTAACATTAATAAAAAACAGTTTTCAAAAATGTTCATCATAACCACAGGATTAAAGTTATCTGATTTGGTTATGATGGAACAACTTTTACAAGGGTGTTTGCTTGATTGTTCAGCTCCTCTTGCTGCATTCTCGCATTGGTTTTTTAAAAACAAACATTAATATAAACTCAGTATCAGCGTTTTTCTTTCCCTACTACATAAAATCTTATCTATGTATACGACGTTCTATTCCCATGAGGTTCATACAACAATAGCCATTAGAATACTCATAAATGAATGCGTGGTAAAAATCACGTTTATCTGCAAGATTTTTACCACGTAAACGTGACACTTTTAATTCACCAAATGCACACAATTATTAATTTCTTGAAATATAAAATATTATAATACTTGTTTCATTTTAAAAAATGGAAATTGTACAACTGCATATAGAAGTATATATATATATATATATATATATATATATATATATATATATATATATATATATATATATATATATATATATATATATATATATATATATATATATATATATCAAGTTGTATTATTTTCAAATACAATATCTCCTGTTCGTATAAGAGTGCTCAATATTTTGCATAAATAGAGCAATATTTATATATATTTATAAAACGAAGAAACAACAACTATGTATGGTACTTAAAGTTTCATGTCTATCGGCAATCATCAGCCATGAAATATAAATCAAAAATCTATGAAAACCGTTACAAATTGCAAAAATTACTCTATCGTGTGCTCTGACGTCATATTAGGAAAAAGAGGAGGAAAAGAAATAAAGAAAGAAAGAAAGGAGATAAAGAAAGAAAGCAATAAAGAAGATAAAGAAAGAAAGCAATAAAGAAGTAGAGAAAAGAAAAGAAAGAAAGAAAGAAAAGAAAAGAAGGAAAGAAAGAAAGAAAGAAAGAAAGAAAGAAAGAAAAGAAAGGAAAGAAAGAAGGAAAGAAAAGAAAGGAAAGAAAGAAAAGAAAGAAAAGAAAAGAAAAGAAAAGAAAAGAAAAGAAAAGAAAAGAAAAGAAAAGAAAAGAAAAGAAAAGAAAAGAAAAGAAAAGAAAAGAAAAGAAAAGAAAAGAAAAGAAAAGAAAAGAAAAGAAAAGAAAAGAAAAGAAAAGAAAAGAAAAGAAAAGAAAAGAAAAGAAAAGAAAAGAAAAGAAAAGAAAAGAAAGAAAAGAAAAGAAAAGAAAAGAAAAGAAAAGAAAAGAAAAAAAAAAAAAAGAAAAGAAAAGAAAAGAAAGGAAAGAAAAAAAGAAAGAAAGAAATAATATAGGCCTAGTCACCAGTATCAAACTTCGAAATAAGAAATTTATTTCTATGCCTGCATTTTGAAACCAATTCGTTCTTTTTATTCAATAATGGCAATGAAAATCTTTTAAAGAACGCAATTAGTTTTGCTGAGAAGCACATAACAGTTAATAATGATCAAAAAATGATTATCAAACGCGCAAGAAAACCGTTACTCTTCAATAATGATCAAGTTTGGGTTAAAAAGAAAAGCGGTTTGTTTGATGTTACCATGGCTGCTTTTGACGGTGCCGAGGTTTGTGAACTTGTTGGTATTTTCCTACTTTTCCAACTATCGCAACATTATAACAAAGCTGATTTGGGACTATATTGTGAGGAGGGAAGATGAAGAAAATTGTAAAAATTATCCTTAAGTTTTCACCCAACTCAAGCATATAACATTCGAACGAAGAAAAGAATGAGTCAACCAAAATACCAGGTGGATACAGATGAAGACTCCACGGGAAGAAACGGCAGGGTCACATTTTGAAAATTTTGACATTTTACGCATTCTAGCTTTATTAACCACAAAAGTATAGTTTGTATTTGAATTCAAATCAAACAAACAAATTAATGCATATTTAAAGTTTGACGGAATGAAATCTCTTTTCTTTATTATACAAAAAATTACCTCCCCGAAAAGCAAATTTTTAAGAATGTGAATAATGTTCAGCACTTACTAAAAGACATCAACCAAGTTTACCTTCCTTATTTTTTGAATTATCAAGACTGATATTGATAGCTTTAAGTCCTTGTTTTTCAAAATAGTAACAGATGACTTGGTTGATGTAAATTTAGTAAAAATGGCGGCTAATGAAAAACCATTAGAAATGCTAAAGAAATTCAAAAAACGAAAAAGTAAGGAAAGATTACGTGAAAGTAAAAAAAAAACAAAGACTAGCATCACATAAAACAGGACTTGAATGTAATTGTAAAAGGTTGAAATGTTTCGAAATTGTTAAAAGAGAAGATAGAATTTCTTTATTAAGTTATTTTAACTCTCTAGCCAGCAAGGATGCTCAAGATTCGTGTCTTGCTAGTTTAATAACTTTAAATAATGTTTCAAGAAGAAGACCACGAAATATCGATTCAAAAAGTTATAATAGCAGTTACAAATATAAACTTTTTATTACAAATCAAGAGGTAATAACGAGTAAGAATTTGTTTGTTCATGTTTGCTTTTCTGCATTTACTTCAATCTTTGGGATAAAGAAGGGAAGATTGGAGACAATAAAAAGAAGTCTTTTAACCACAGGCAAATTATAATTTTTTATTGAATACATTAATAATTATAAAATCTTTTTTCTTAATGCAAGTTTTTAATAACATTAATCTTATATAAAAATTACGTTTTTTCATTATATAGGTCACTCACCCCACGATCAAACAGGAAAACACAAAAATCATTATAATAATTTTACTCCTGAACTTAAAAATAAGTTATGTGATCACATTTCTTCTTTCAGAGGTCAAGAGTCTCACTATTCTCAAAATAAAACTAGGCGACTATATCTTCCTGAAGAACTGAATATTACCAAGATGTTTAACCTGTTTAAAATCAAGTATGGAAATGATAAATTGTCATATGAATCTTATCGCAACATATTTAACACTAATTTTAACATTTCTTTTGGGTACCCTAGAACTGACACTTGTTCTAAATATGATGAGTTTAAAATTAAACTCGAATCAATTAAAATTGAACTATCTCTTAATTCAGAGTGCAAAAAGCTTAAATAACAACTAGATGAGATAGAATTACAGAAAGAACAACACCACAAAGATGCCGAAACATTTTATGTTAGAAAACGAAATGCACAGTTTAAAGCACAAAGGGAACAAAGATTTGAGTCAATTGCTTTTGATTTCCAAAAAAATCTCAATTTACCGAATCTATCAACCAGTGACTTTTACTACAGAAGAAAATTGGCATTTTATTCATTTAATATTCACGTGCTTTCAAGTAATGAAGTTTTTTTGTATTGTTATGATGAAACTATTGCTAGAAAAGGGGCTGATGAGGTAACGTCAATGTTATATGATCTTTTTATGAAACATTTAGACAAAGAAATTCGATCTGTAGAGCTATTCTGCGGACATTCTTATATGGAGTGTGATAAAGATATGGGTTTAATTAATTGCAAAACAACTGCATGTATTCCATCAGATTGGATTAACACATTCGGAAATGCTCGTAAAAGACCCACTCCATTTCAAGTTGTAGAATTGATGCAAGATATGGTAAAAAATATAACTGATTTTTTAAGACCATTTTATAAGAACAAATGTCCAATTCCAACACGTCCTCCTCGTGAAATTTGTTTTAGAGGAGACTCAACTGGCATTATATTTCATCGTGATTCGTGGAATGGGTTATTATTAAAAACAAATTTAAAAAATAATAGGAAGATTGCTATAAAAGGTGAGATCCCGATTCTATATAATGCAAAACTTTGTATCTCCGAGGCAAAGTACAGAGACCTACAAGTGTTAAAAAAGTTCACATCCAATACAGAGTTTTATGATTCTCTGCCTTACAATCAGGAGCTTGTCGAGGCATTTCATGAAAATATTGACTCTGAAGATGATGAATAAATAGACGCCTTTTTTCATTTGTAGTTTGACCTTTCTTTTTTCTTTTTTTGTTAATGTTTCTTGAAAGATTTTTAAAAGTTAATGTTTTTCTTTCTCTGCATTTAAACTGAATCAATTTATAAAATTAATAATCACAAGATATTGAAATATTGATGTTAAAGATAAAAATTGAGAATACACATAAATATTAGCTTTGTAGTTACATTTATCCATAAAAATTTAAAACTCATTTATTATCAGGAAAGATTCCCTGCAATAAATACCTGTTTGTACATATAGTTTTGTGAAAGAAAAGTGACATCTGTATGGACAAAGCTTAAAACCTTAGAATTAAAAAGAAAAATTGCATTTTGTCACCAACAACAAAAAAGTATTTTTAATTTATACTGGCCCCAAGACCAGTATAAATTAAAATTAAGGTCGATACTAGATTCCAGTGGTGAAGTCGGTTGATAAAAAAGCTCCTGCCTGATTTTATTTACAAGCTAATATAAAATAATTAATAATTTAACTTTTCACTTGATCTAAAAACTAAAAAAGACAATACCGGGAAAAAAACGGCAGAGTCCAAAATAAACTTCACTTAAAAAATAAACTTCACTTAAAAAAGAAATTTCACTTAAAAATGAAAATTTCACTTAAAAATGAAAATTATTGCACTTAAATTGAAAGTATAACTCTAATTGCATACGAAAATGGTTATTTTTGCAATATACTTTAAAAATCCACACATTTTTTCTAAAAATTTAAAACCTATATAGGTTTAAAAGGTTAAAAATGAATTATCTCAAAACGAAAAAATGTGACCCTGCCGTTTCTTCCCGTGTAGTCTTCACATGTTCAATGAGTGACTCACATCATTAATGTTTAAAACTGTTAGAAATACAATGGTATTAATTTAGTTAGTTCTCGAAAGTTCTTCCACCTTTCTGAGACAAAGACTAATAAAAAGAAAATTTGTAAAAACCTGTCATATAAATAAATGATTAAGCGAAAAAGAAGAAAAGTTAAAGATAACAACTAAAGACGTATACATGGAGACAAATTCAACCTGTCTTGATAAATAAATGATGAATGAGTAAGGCAACGATATACAGCCAAAAACTACAAAAAGAACGAGAGAAGGAAAAGAGCATAACACTGTATCTTTTGCCGATAGCGACACACCACCCATGGCTGCGTATAGTGCAACGCCTGCAAATTTAGCCAACCGCGAAAATGCGACCAGAGAAGTTGCAAGGCTGAAAGACGAGAACAGAAAGCTAAAAATGCGTCTACAGAGGCAAACGAATAGCCAAAATCAGGATTATAACCAAGCTACAGTAAATCAACCAACCTGCTTTATATGCAATAAGACGGGACATTTGGCAAGACAATGCAGACAAGAATATCAAGATCCCAGGATTCCACAAAGTAACAACTCGTAGTATCTGTACAGGAAAAACGTTACGCAACAACCGCAATGGAGAAACAATAGAGACTGGACTCCACAACATTTTGATGACCAGAACAGAAACATGGGCAATAAATACATTCAACCTGATTCGAATAACCAAAATGGGAGATCCATTACCTCAAATAATCCACAACAAACTTATAAGGATAATTACGTAAAATCAAGACCACAAAATAACAAGTGGAATAACTTTCAAAATACACGAGCAGGTACCTATGAAAGTCAAAGAAATGATATGTCAATTTGTATACTAGGCGTAGATAGTATTGCTCAATATCAGGAGAATTATTTCGAAAATGATGACGACATAACCATGGAGTATGATGATACAGATGATTACCATAGAAATGACTGTTATGATTACGGGTATAACCCCTACACAAACAATCAGATGTCAACTTTTGATGAAAGATACCCAAATGAAACCAACAACGATTTTTACGATAATGCACCAGCAAGAAATTATAGGTCTTATAGGATGGATTGTCCGCATTTCAACACCCCAAATAAAGATGAAGATAACCTTATGCAACAAAAGATTCAGAACTTACGTGAGTATAATAAACAGATCACCCATTAGATGAACTGTCTACAAGATCAGTTTCGATATTTGTTACAAAACATTACTAAATGAAATTCACTGCAACAAGAGAACAAGGAAATGGACAAGAAAGATTTTGATCAACCAAACACAACAATTTATGAACCCCAAAGTATGAAAGACGTCAATTGTGAAGATCTAGTAATTATCAAAAATGAAACAATTTCATTAAGCAGTTCCCATGAAATTGAAAGTAATGTAGAAGTTGATCAAAATAACACTGACGAAATAGTCACAAATACCTACCCCGAAATGCTTAATGATAATTCTAAAGTTGAGACAGAAGATTATTTTACACCTGAACATTTCACTCCAGAACATAACGAATAAATAAACGATAAAGTTGAACAAAAGGTAGAAGAAGAGACAATTATTCCTGTTACCATAGTAGATATACACGAACAGCATGTAACTGATGAAACTCCGATTGAAATACCAAATTTATGTTACGAAAACCAAGGACATATTGATACTTCCTCTAAGCCAAAAGTATTAGACTATCTTAATGAAAATGACATAAATAGCAGAAAAACAACAACTTCTGAGTTAGAGATTAAAATTCAATCAGAGAGCGGTAATTATAATCATGATAAAGAAGATCAGCTGGGAATTATTGAAACACCTTTTAACAATGTCATTTTGAATGCAATTACTGAAGAAGAGTATTGTACGACAATGGAAGAACATAGAGAAAGTAGTATCTTAAACCAAATGAATTCAAGTTCTCTAAAAGACTTAAGTTCAAGTTCAGAAAACCAAGGCACAACTCAGTTGAAAGTTAATGATAATCATGATATCAAAATCCTCAAATATGCAAATGTGTTCCCTACAAAATTGAGACTCTAAAAAGAATTAGAGTATACTTCTGAACCAGTTAAAAAGCTTCATCCTCTAACTCTAAAGAAAGTTACTTCAGATCAGCTACCCCACTTTCCCTACAAAATTGAGACTCTAAAAAGAATTAGAGTATACTTCTGAACCAGTTAAAAAGCTTCATCCTCTAACTCTAAAGAAAGTTACTTCAGATCAGCTACCCCACTTTCCAACCAAATACATGCCATTCAATCGTTCATTTCGTTTTTCTGAGCCGTATAAGGAAAGTGGAAACCTTACTATGACTGCTCTACTTTTGCAACTCGTTTTATTCATTCCAATATTACTTCTTTGTTCGAAAGTCACCGATCATGAACCGACATGATTTTAAGATGATTAAACCACTTATCAATGAACACATAAACAAAGTAGGAAATCAGTTTAAAGCTTTCTTCGAAAGTCATATATCATACTCCCATAGCGTTTCAAAGTTCCCCATCTTTCTCAAAATACCAAGTATAAGGAATTATATAGTTGCTAACTCTTATCAGGAGAATAATATTTTTGAGTCACCATTATCTAAGCAGTACTCGACTACAAAAACTCAACGTTTTATGAATGATTATAATGCATTAAGTAAAGTAACGAAAAACGAAATTAAAGTTCCCTTGGCTATTATGTTAAAAGTTCCGTCAGAATTAAATATACCAGTAAGAGCACCAATAGTTAAAACCCAAGAATACAATCAGAAGTTAAACAAAGTAGATTTAATGACAAATAACTTATTCATTTTAATATTTTGCTCCAGGTTTACCAAAAGGGTAAACGAATTTAAGGAAAGTAAAAAAAAGGTATAACGGCTAACATGCGCTTGGATAACGCATAGGGAGATTCACGAACCCTACCCACGTGAGCGATATAAAATATAGTACGTTTAATTTGATGATTTGAATTTTATTGATGATGATAATGATATAATGATAATTTTGATAAAGATGATGATGATTGGTTACAATGATAAAGATGAAGATGACTTAAGATGATGACTTAAGATGATGATGATGATGATGATGATGATGATGTCTTAAGATGATGATGATGAAGACTTAAGATGATGATGATGAAGACTTAAGATGATGATGATGATGACTAAAGATGATGATGATGATGACTAAAGATCATGATGATGATGATGATGATGATGATGATGATGATGATGACTAAAGATCATGATGATGATGATGATGATGATGATGATGATGATGATGATGATGATGATGATGATGATGATGATGATGATGATGATGATGATGATGATGATGATGATGATGATAATGATTGATTATGATGATAAAGATGAACATGATTTATGATGATTTAAGATGATACGACAACGACGACAACGACAACAACAACGTTATCGATATCAATGACAATGACATTTACAAGCAAAACTTTATGTGAAATGCAACATCGAGGTTTAAATTAGTTAATCCAGTTTTTTTTGCATTTCACCTTTTTAAACTTAGCTTTTCTCAAGGCACTTTTTCAGACTTTAGCCCTTGCTACTCAGTGCCTACGCCATTTTATTTTTGAGATGATTTGTCTATTTTCTTTTTTCATTTTCCTAATTGTGTTTTAAGATTTACAGGGGTAATATATTTTCATTGTATTATTAAAAAACTAATTGAAGTATATGTAATTGAAGTATATGTAATTGAAGTATATGTAATTGAAGTATATGTAATTGAAGTATATGTAATTGAAGTATATGTAATTGAAGTATATGTAATTGAAGTATATGTAATTGAAGTATATGTAACTAAAGTATATGTAATTGAAGTATATGTAATTGAAGTATATGTAATTGAAGTATATGTAATTGAAGTATATGTAATTGAAGTATATGTAATTGAAGTATATGTAATTGAAGTATATGTAATTGAAGTATATGTAATTGAAAGTTTATGCACGATATTATAGTATTGGAGTATTTAAGAATATATTTACACGGTTTAAAACATTTGTTAGAAACGCAAATCAAGTTTACTCAAATATTCTCGAAGCCTACATGAATAGAAGACAGATAATACCAACTTCAAATCTCGAAAAGTTAGATCTTGATAATCAATACAATAAACAGTACATACATACCACACGTAAGAACTGACCCTATAGTCAAAAATCAAGGGACGATTTTTTTTGAAGAATGGAGCTATGTGAGAAGGGAAGATGAAGAAAATTGTAAAAATTATCCTTAAGTTTTAACCCAACTCAAGCATATAGCATTCGAACGAAGAAAAGAATGAGTCAACCAAAATACCAGGTGGATACACATGTTCAATGAGTGACTCACATCATTAATGTTTAAAACTGTTAGAAATACAATGATATTAATTTAGTTAGTTCTCGAAAGTTCTTCCACCTTTCTGAGACAAAGACTAATAAAAAGAAAATTTGTAAAAACCTGTCATATAAATAAATGATTAAGCGAAAAAGAAGAAAAGCTAAAGATAACAACTAAAGACGTATACATGGAGACAAATTCAACCTGTCTTGATAAATAAATGATGAATGAGTAAGGCAACGATATACAGCCAAAAACTATAAAAAGAACGAGAGAAGGAAAAGAGAACGAGGAGGACGAGAAGGAGAAGGAGGAGAAGAAGATTAAAAGAGTTTAAAGAGATTTTGTGAAATTTTCCTTATAAGAGAATCTGATTAGAAAATAATTTTAAGAGATATTAAAAAGGATCTTAAGAGAAAAAGAGTTTCGAAGATTTAATAAGAAACTTATGATAAGAATTTATGGAAAATTTAATGAGAAATTTATGAAAAGAATTTATGGAAAATTTAACGAGAAACTTATGAGAAGAATTAAAGGAGAATTTAAAAGAGAACTTTATGAGGAAAGTTGGTAAGAAAATATTTGAGTAACTTTCAATATGCGTTATTATGAGAATTAATGTATTGTTATATGTATGAGTTAATATTAAGAGAATGTATATTGATGAGAAATAATTGAGATTATTGATTAAGAAAAATAAGTAAGAGAAGAACACCAGTCGTAAGTATTTTAATTTTTATATTGATTAAGGCAATATCATTATTAGAAATTTGATTATTGCTTTATGCGTTAACTATTGTTATTAAAAAAAAAGAAAAAAGAAAAAAAAGGTCTGATGCTCCTATCGCGCTTTTACCACATCTGCGTTAAACACTGACAGTCCTACCTCACATTCTATCACTCTCTGTATTTGCGCTACCATTACACTTACATAGAACCAACCACTTTTGTCACATTTAATCATCACATCTTTAAAATAAAGTATTAAAATAAAGTAAAATAAAACAAATAAATAAATAAAATCCACCGCTTTCACAATATCGAGACGATGGTCTAGCTATATTTAGAAACACCAGCGGCACGCAAATGGAAAGAATAAAAACGCACTTTGTTCAAATCTTCAAAGACAATGGCTTACTTATTTCTACCCAATGTAATTTGAAAATAGTCAATTATCTTGACGTCACTTTAAACTTCAATGACTGCTCTTTCCGGCCTTATAGTAAACCTGAAAATGTTTTAAGCTATATTCATGCTGAATCCAACCATCCTCCTAACATTTTATAGCAGATCCCGCATTCCATCGAGCTACGATTGTCTGCCAATTCATCTAGCGAAGAAATCTTCAGAAAGTCTTCTTATATGTACGAGGAAGTCTTAAAAAAATCAGGTTACGACCAAAAGCTTAAATACATCCCCAATTTACAACCTGTTAACAACAAAAGCCGTAAGTGAAGAATTATCTGGTTCAATCCTCCTACAGCAAAAATGTTTGCACAAATATAGGAAAACGGTTTTTAAACCTGGTCGACAAACATTTCCCAGTAAACCACAAACTCCATAAGATTTTCAATAGAAATTACATTAAAGTGAGCTACAGCTGCATGCCGAACATAAAAGACATCATAAATTCCCACAACCAAAGCATTCTGCAAAAAAACCAGCAGCAAAAAAACCCCAACGTCAGAGAAAAAACCTAAAATTGCATCGATAAAACTAAGTATCCTTTACATCAAAATTGCCTTACAAAAAACATAGTCTACCAAGCCACCATCTCCTCCAGCAAGCCAGTAATGAAAGAAAAAATATATTTCGGCATCAGCGAAACACCTTTCAAACTAAGGTACGCAAACCACCAAAAATCCTTTAACATTGAAAAATACAAGAACGACACAGAACTATCGAAAGAAATATGAAAAATAAAAGAAGAAAATTTCACACCTATTGTTAAGTGGAAGATAATCAAACATTGCAAACCGTATAACCCCGCCACAAAATGTTAAATGCTATGCCTGCATGAGAAGTACATGATTATTATGTTTAATGAAGGTACCTTATTGAATAAGAAGAACGAATTGCTTTCAAAATGCAGGCATAGAAATAAATTTCTTATTTCGAAGTTTGATACTGGTGACTAGGCCTATATTATTTCTTTCTTTCTTTCTTTTCTTTCTTTCCTTTCTTTTCTTTCTTTCCTTTCTTTTCTTTCTTTCCTTTCTTTTCTTTCTTTCCTTTCTTTTCTTTCTTTCCTTTCTTTTCTTTCTTTCCTTTCTTTTCTTTCTTTCCTTTCTTTTCTTTCTTTCCTTTCTTTTCTTTCTTTCCTTTCTTTTCTTTCTTTCCTTTCTTTTCTTTCTTTCCTTTCTTTCCTTTCTTTCCTTTCTTTTCTTTCTTTCCTTTCTTTTCTTTCTTTCTTTTCTTTTCTTTTCTTTCTTTCCTTTCTTTTCTTTCTTTTCTTTCTTTTATTTCTTTCTTTCTTTCTTTCTTTCTTTCTTTTCTTTCTTTCTTTCTTTCTTTTTTTCTTTCTTTCTTTCTTTCTTTCTTTCTTTCTTTCTTTCTTTTTTTCTTTCTTTCTTTCTTACTTTCTTTCCTTCTTTTGTTTTCTTTATTTCTTTTCTTTTCTTTATTTCTCTATTGATTTCTTTCATTTCTTTACTTCTTTATTGCTTTCTTTCTTTATTTCTTTTCCTCCTCTTTTTCCTAATAGGACGTCACAGCACACGATACAGTATTCTTTGCAATTTGTAACGGTTTTCTTACACTTTTGATTTGTATTTCATGGCTGATGATTGCCGCTAGGCATGAAACTTTAAGTACAATACATAGTTGTTGTTTCTTCATTTTATAAATATATATATATATATATACATACATAC
Organism: Hydra viridissima; assembly: GCF_058129835.1. NCBI lineage: Eukaryota > Metazoa > Cnidaria > Hydrozoa > Anthoathecata > Hydridae > Hydra > Hydra viridissima. The sequence goes on from NW_028324303.1 coordinate 18,357,755, forward strand.
ATACATACATACATACATACATACATACATACATACATATATATATATATATATATATATATATATATATATATATATATACATATATATATATATATATATATATATATATATATATATATATATATATATATATATATATATATATATATATATATATATATATATATATATATATATATATATAATTTACATGTCTATATACAAATAGCCGTCATGTTTTGAATATTTTTGAAAAATTTTTTTCCCACAGGATTTTTGCCCACTAAAATACCTCCTATGACCAAAAGTTTTTTAATGATTTATTTTACCAACAACTAATTTAAAAATGTTCAAAGTTTGCTACTGATTGAGCTGAAATTCATTTTGTATAGATATATTTATATACATTTTTGTGAAATTTTAAAAAAAGCATGTATCTTTTATACAGACAAACAAATACACAATATGTCTTTAAAAGTTAGTTTGTTAACATACTAAGTCTAGTATGACTTATTATATTTTATTAGTTTTGATATTACTTTGTACATCTGAACATTGTTAAAATAAAGTACTATTTCTAACTAAGAGATAACATTTTTAAAATAGTGGATCATTTCATTAAAATGGTTTTCTTAAAATAGAAATAAAAATATAGACTAAAATAACCTGAAAAAAATCGAATTTACCCTGAGATTGATGTATATTATATACGAATTGATATAAAATCTAAAAGTTTTAACTTAATCGCAATAAAAATAGGTTATAAAATATAACTTTAAAATACTTTTTATACACTCTGCATGCATTCTATTAAGTTTTCCTTGCCTTTTCATTATGGCAAACTATTTTTGTAATGGCTATATTAATGAGAGAAAATTTGTCAATGTGCTACTTCCTCAACGTTGCTAAAGCAACGTTTTATTAAAGTTGGCAAAAAATCACTTTTTCAACGTTTTTTAATTACCACATTTTCAACGTTGGTATATATTAAGTTGAACAAACGTTGTTTTGTAAAGAGCTTAAATACATTGAAAAGCAGGTAATGTCTAAGCTTGATAAACCTTAAACTTTGTGACGTTTTTACTGTGATTATTTGCGTACTTTTATTCAACGTTGAATAAACGCGATTTTTTGAGAAGATAATATACGTTGAAATTTATACGCTTTTTCAACGTTGAAAATGAAACGTTTAAAAAGCGGTTTATTTTTAACGTTGATACTCGGGTGATTTAAGGCCAGTCTGAGAAAAATTCGTTTTTTTTTTCGTGTTATTTTTGTTTAAACGCGTGTGATGTATTTTTAACCTACCGGGATTGATTGCATTAAGAGTTAGACGTTAAGTATACCGTTATCAAAGGCCGACATTGTTTTTATAGAAACAGCCGATAATAGATAAAAATATACATCTATCAAATCTATACATTCATATTTAACAAAAAATAGTACTTTATTTTTATTAAATATAAATGATTATACTTACCTATTTAAAGTGTAAGTTCTTATTGAACTTGAGGTTCAAAAATATCACATCATTTTTGAGAATACCGCTCAGAAATGCTTTTATTGGTTCAACCAAATTTTTCTTAAGGAAAAAATTGGACAATTTACTAGATCTTTCTTTGATAGGAATGTGAAGAAACCGGTAGTAAAAATCTTCATACTTTTTTTGAATGATGGATTTCTTTTTTAGGCCTTCTAAAATTTTAGCTCTCGTATAAAAACACTTATAGAGTTTAGCTATGTTCTTAGGTTCGAATTTAAATGTTCCAAATCTATTCAACTTTGTAAACTTTTTTTTTTTTTTTTGCCAAATTCGAAATTTGCACGGTAGAAATAGGAAAACGTAGTAAATACCCTCTAAAAGTCTTTTGACTTTATAAGGGGATTTGTCACTCGCCTATAATACAAAAAGGCTAAAGGTCAACCCTGGTGTATATTTTTCCTGATATTTTTATTTTTTCACTTTTAATTACCCCAAGCACAGGCTTCATCTTAACATTTGACTCTACCAAATCAGGAGATAATAACTTATTTGAGTTTAGGAAATAAAAACTTATAGATAAACCTAAGGTAGTAAAATATTTTCTTTCTAAAACAAAATACACTTAAAGATTGTCTTTTAAATTGCATTAAAATTAGGTTTACTAACCCTGCCATCAGTCTGATTCACTATGTGCTTTACATAACCTTGGATATATCAGCCTTTGTCAACTTCCAAAAGTTTTCCAAAGAATTTTCTAAAAATTAACAATGGAGAAGCTGGATGAAAGAATGAAATTTAGCAAAACCCTATTGTGAGATTTAACACATTTATTTAAAGTGATCAATTATTGGTAAAAAAAGAAAGATTAATTAGTATTAAATATTATCATTTCTTACCTTTGCGATGAAACAATCTGCTTAAAGGTATGATCTCATTCCCATGTATTGTATTTTGAAGAGTACTTGATATTTATTTTTCATTGTCCTATGAGAAACAAGGATTAAAAAATTGTCAATATTAATACAGCACCTTGCATTTTATACACATTATAATGTAGTTATCATATAATGAAAAAAAAAAATTTCATGGAATTCAAGGAAGAAATTTAAAAAATTTCTTCCTTGAATTCCATTAAATTTTTTTCATATTTCTATATGTTTTATTTAGACCAAGTACCAATTAAAACTTCAAGGTTACTAAAGACAAATAATTAATAAAAAACATTTGGATTTTGCAAATTTTCCTTGTACTTTCAAAACTTGTCTTGTTTTTTATCATTATTACATTTGCTGAAAAATGAAAATTTCACAAAACTTGTAGTTATTATATACAAATCATTATAAAAACGAATATTGTTTTCAAAATCAGGATATTATTCCGATTTGCTTGAGACCCTGGTTGATATTTTTAATTTCTCAACCTGAGAAAGAAAATAAACAGTTATATTAGGACCTGTCAAAAAAGTTGAGAACCAGAAAAACATTAAGAGCTAATCAAAGTCTTAAAACATTTTAAAAAAAATTTTTTTTAACAAATAAAAAACTTTTCGTTCAATAAAATTTATTTTTAAAATTTTTTTTTAATATGAAAATATTTTTCATAGTACTTTTTATTTGCCCTAATTAACCATTTTTTGCCCCATCATCCAACTAGGCAAAAACTGATATAAAAAAGTTATAAGTAAAGTAAATGAAAGAAATAAATCACATCAAATAATATCAACTATCTCTACTATGCTTAACCAAATGCACTAAAACAGAAACAACAAATCCATCTTTAACTGCCATAAAAATACATTTCCGTAAAAAGCTGCTTCTTCTTTTAATGCATAGAATAGGATTTATGGTATTCCTGATAAAGTAGATAACCTTTGAAGAAACAAAAACAGTAAAATATTTATCTAAAAACTGTTTGCTATAACACAAACACTCATAATGATCTTCATTAACCAATTTTTGAAGAAACACAACACTATCCTCAGTTAAAAAATAAGAATCTTTTTTGGTGGTGGTCATTCTGCTTGTAACTTTTTTAGGTTGGTTGTATTCACTTAATTCATCTTTTACATACTTGAGCCAATGAATTATGTTTGCTTCTTATATATCTTTTCAACTTCTAAAGATAGTTTTCAAACTTCAAGGCAGATAACCTATCAAGCGAGACACCATAAAACTCTACATCATCACGAATATGTAAAAGTCCATGTACGTTGTATACACAAAGTAAATCACCATAAACCTCACTAGAATTCACAACAAAATACTGAACAAGTCGTCGAGCATTTTCCAGATTATAATTTCTCATGGCATCACTTTCACATAATAACCTTATAGCAACAGACAAACTTAAAAAATGCTTTTCAATTCACTGTAGAAATCGACAACTCAAACATATCAAACATCAGCAAATTCAACTACTTACTGGAATTCGTCGAAGGAAAGCCCAGAGAGGACATACTTGGTTTACCACATTCGTTGGAGGGATACGATGAAGCTAAACGCATACTACAAGAAACTTACGGATAAGATTTTTGGGTTCACAAAGCATTGATAAAAGATTTGGAAGGATTGACGGCTATACACAACACGCACAAAATCAAAGAAGTTGACGACTTTTACAACAAGCTTGCGAGAACTGTACGAACATTGAAAACTATGCAGAAACTACAAACGGCTCAATCATTTGTGTATTCATTAATGGATAAACTTGGACCAGTTCGTGAAATACTCTGTAATAGAATATCACCGCACCTTAGAATATCACCGCACCAGTAGAAATAATGAAAACGAGGATGCGTTTTGAAGTAATAGAACTTAGTAGGGTACCGAGTGCGTCCGAATAATACAAGAACGCAACAAATACATAAATGAAATTCATAATTAATATGTTGGTATATACGAAGTCCGCAAGACATGGTACTATAATTTAATTTTTAATTCTAAAATTGATGATTTTCTAGTAATATTTTACATATTTTACATATTTTCAACCAGATGTTATGCAATATTTTATATATCTATATGAGGGGATGTTACATTCTAAGCACTATTTGGTTTGTTGTTTTTTAACAAAATACAAGGGCGATTTGATATTCTACACATATAATAGTAGCATGCCAATATTTCTTAATTTTATTAAGGGAAGGTGATATTCTAACATTCTAAGCACTATCTAGTATGTTGTTTTTTAACAAAATACATGGGCGATGTGATATTCTAAGCATTTAATACTGATAGTATATAATATATTTTTTAATTTCATTAAGTTGATGTGCTGTTCATAGATTCTAGGCTGCAAATACAACTATGATAATTAGAAAGAAAATACATTGAAATTGTTTGTTTTGTTGTTTTTGATTATATTTAAAAAAAAGAGCTCAGTAATTTATCTTTGTTCTACATAACTATTTTCTTTTTTTTCTTTTATGATGTTTGCTTTGCTTATCTTAATCGCAAGGCCTAAAGTATTTTTGATTTTCCTAAAATTATTAATTAATCTTTCTTTTTTTCCCTTGATTTTAGGTTCTTAATCTTCCTAGTTGTAGAATCACAATAAAAACCGTCAGTCTGTCAGTTTGTCTATAAAGTACACATTTATGTACAGTTTATAGACACCCCCAACGCATACAGTTTTGTAAAGAGAAAGGGTGTTAAAGATAACCTTATAAACATGTTTGGCTGTCTTACTTACAAGTTTTTTCTTAAACCTGATTCTTGATTTTAACAAAAGAATCTGTATTATTCCTCTGCCTTTTACTTGTCTGTCTGTTTTTAAATGCCATTTTAAATTGAGCTTGATTAATTAAATCCATAAAATGTGCAATTAACAAATAGTTTGACTTATTGATATTTTATGATTTTATTCTCCACTTTTTATTTCAATCGCTATTTGGATCTATATTAATCGAAACTAAATATTAAGAGAACTTCAATGCCACTACATCTTTTATGAACCCATTAATTAAAAGCTGTACAAGTAATAGCGTTTTGTAGATTACAACCCCAGGCTAATAAATTTAAAATTTGTTTGTAATAACCCTTATTTACATATATATATATATATATATATATATATATATATATATATATATATATATATATATATATATATATATATATATATATATATATATAATATTATATTATAATTATTTAAACGATTTTTTTTTTATATTCTGTAATTTAATTAATTTTTTTTTTCCATTTTAGATTTGGTACCGAGCAGCAGTTTTACACAGAAGTTTTTATATCTAGAGTTAGAAATTTGGAAACTTGAAAAACTCAACAAGGTTGCTGTTCAAGTTTAATGATGATGATGAAAACAAAATCCTACTTTAATAATATTTTTAATTTTGAAATTGAATGTACAATCAATAGTAAGTTATACTGAAGAAGAGTTGAAAACTAGATTGAACTTTCCTAAACCAATAATTAAAATCTAAAAATATAGAAGAAAATTTCTAGTCGTTGTGCTGTTTTTTCCTCATATAAATTAACTTTATTATTTTGCAGCTAATTTAGCCATTATGTAATTTTTCCTTTCATTTATGTAATTTGAATGAAACGTTTGGATGCAAAAATGTTTGTAAAATTGTTTATAATATTAAAATAAACAACCGGCTAAAGGATTTTTATATGTTTTACTTTGTATTTGTTTTTTTAATATGATGTTAACATTGCTTGTAATTAGTTAGTAAATGTGAATCAAAGAAGAAGAGAAGATGAAATTGAGCTTCATATTTATGATTACTCTCTACTTATTTCGTTGTTAAGAAATTATAGTTTACGATACTTTATAATAAGCTTTTGACGCTTGATGTAAGAGGACTTAAAAATAATTAATTAAGCACTTAACAACGTTTTATTTAACCTGTTTTTACTAAAGTATATTCTTATTTAACAGTATCATAAAATAATTTTGTAAATCACTTTTTGGCTCATAATCTAAACATGACTAAGATTATGAGCCAAAAAATTCGATTTTAATAGCGCCCCAAAAAAATAGAGAATTTTTTATTTTTGAGTAACCAAAATTATTACCCCGAGCAACATTCATAGCAACTGTGCAACATAGCAACTTTTAACCTTGGTAAAAATTGTTATTTAATTACCTAACTTATTATTTCACCACAACGAAATGTGTATTTTATATTAGTATACGTTACAAACACGTTATTCCAAAATTGAATTTTGCAATAACGCTATAATTATAAATTTATTAATTTCGATTTTTGTTGGAATGCACTCTTACGCAATTGTAATTGTGAAATGTCTCGCACTAAAAAGTATATATAAAGCTTTAAATGTGCGATTTCATAAGTCACACAGTGGTGGAACAAAAGCTCTAGTTTTTGCCTCATCAGATCTGTAATGCTGACGAAACGGAGATAAAAACGTTTTAAGTGTCCTAACACAAACGTGCTAAAATGGTTGAACACAAAGTATCTGTCAGTGTAACTTATTCTTTATAGTTATTCTTTTATAAACATTCTGTAAGCGCATTTCAAGAACACTTCATCATTAACATTTTGAGGTAATTTTTAACAAGTAGCTTATGTTGGTTTCAACCCGACAAGTGAAAAGATGATTTTTTTGTTTTTCAAAACCAGGTATAGTGTCTTGCATTTATTTATTTTCTGTGTTTTTGAACAGCATTAATATAAGGTATTGAATTATTTTCATTATCCTATTTATATTTTTAATCAAAAAGATCACAGTTAGACAATTTAGTTTTTTTTGTGAAGGGTATATAATGTTTATCGATACTTTTAAGGTTACAAAATTGGATTTTTTCATCCAAATTCTTATCCACATTTACACCAGCAACAATGTTTAACAAGATCAGTTCCCTGCAAATTTTAACTCAAAATTGTTTCCTAGAGCTAGAATAATAAAGGCAACTAACAGCGGAAAGAAGAAAAATGCCGCCGGTATTTTAACATATACTTTAGAAAATCTCTAGATTTTAGACGAAAGCAAATCCAAGAAGCAGAAAATGAAAGATACTTGTTTTTAGAGACGAAATTTCCTGGCGGCAAATAAAGAACAAAACAGTAACAATGCCGCGAACTTGTTTTACCTTTTAGCTTTTTTTTATCGTTTATTGAATGTTTTTAGAGTAACAAAGGAGCTTTTAATTTCTTTAAAAGTATTTTCAAAATCGTTTTGGATCTTAAACTTATCATTTTTTTACCTGTTTTATAAAGAGTTGGTTCTTCAAATAATCTACTGTACCAATAACCAGTGATTAATTCAATATTTTTATAGTGTGAACTTGTTCGATATATATTTGGTTATTTCAGTAGTTACTGTTTACTAAAATAACTGCTGTTTATTTCAGTACATTTAGTATCCGCTTTTTATTTTAGAACAACATGAAGTATTGAAATAATTGCTTTTTATTTCAGAACTCCGTGAAATACTGCAATAACCATAAAAATACTTGTAGTATATTGAAAGAAAAATTCATTATTTTATTCGTTGGATTATTACTTTATAATATGGTTTACAATATTATCATGATATAACAATATTAGCATTTAACATTTAGATAGACAGTAACAATTGCATTTTACATTTGAATAACATTAATAATAGTAATTTAATTTTAGATTTATTTTAACGCTTTTTTCTTCAATTTTTTACAACCACATGTTCTTCCTGGCATTGACCGTTTCTTCAGATCAAGACTGACGGTTTTTATTGTGATTCTACAACTAGGAAGATTAAGAACCTAAAATCAAGGGAAAAAAAGAAAGATTAATTAATAATTTTAGGAAAATCAAAAATACTTTAGGCCTTGCGATTAAGATAAGCAAAGCAAACATCATAAAAGAAAAAAAAGAAAATAGTTATGTAGAACAAAGATAAATTACTGAGCTCTTTTTTTTAAATATAATCAAAAACAACAAAACAAACAATTTCAATGTATTTTCTTTCTAATTATCATAGTTGTATTTGCAGCCTAGAATCTATGAACAGCACATCAACTTAATGAAATTAAAAAATATATTATATACTATCAGTATTAAATGCTTAGAATATCACATCGCCCATGTATTTTGTTAAAAAACAACATACTAGATAGTGCTTAGAATGTTAGAATATCACCTTCCCTTAATAAAATTAAGAAATATTGGCATGCTACTATTATATGTGTAGAATATCAAATCGCCCTTGTATTTTGTTAAAAAACAACAAACCAAATAGTGCTTAGAATGTAACATCCCCTCATATAGATATATAAAATATTGCATAACATCTGGTTGAAAATATGTAAAATATGTAAAATATTACTAGAAAATCATCAATTTTAGAATTAAAAATTAAATTATAGTACCATGTCTTGCGGACTTCGTATATACCAACATATTAATTATGAATTTCATTTATGTATTTGTTGCGTTCTTGTATTATTCGGACGCACTCGGTACCCTACTAAGTTCTATTACTTCAAAACGTATCCTCGTTTTCATTATTTCTACTGGTGCGGTGATATTCTAAGGTGCGGTGATATTCTATTACAACTCACACAAAACGATGATGGATGGGAAGAATGGGGACTGGAGCAACTTGTTGAAAAGTAGACGATAATTCCTCTGACTTTTTTTTCCCGTGAACTTTGGGATGTCAGACGAGAAAACTTTGGTTATTTAAAAAAATGATTAATGGCGAAATATAATTACGGTTCGCATGTTTAAGGATGGGAGTAATAAACGTTTCAAAAATCGACTATTTTCAACCAATTATCAACCATTTTGCCAAATGTAAATATACGTTGAATATATCTTGTAAACCCGTATTTTGTACTTTCAAATTAATGTTTTTCACAGCCTGTTGGTTGGCAAACAAAACAATCTATGCCATTGCTGGGAGCTATTAAAGCTTCTTTTTGGTAATCCTTTAAAGACTTAAAAAAAAAAAAATCACAAACTATTTTAAAAGCATATTCTAAATTATCCTTTTCGTTTGTCATATTGCTTCTGAATAGCACTGACAATTTAATTAACTAAATTTTGGCGAAACTTTTAATTAACCCCCCCGAAACTTTACGATATTTCATTAAGATCAAAGAAAAGCCGCAGGAACATATTTGTTCCGGTAGATGAAAAATTGCATTAGCGCAAAAACCAAAGTTTTCTCGTCTGACTTCCCAAAGTTCACAGGAACTTCACAAAGTTCCCGTGAACTTCCCAAAGTTCACGGGAAAAAAAAGTCAGACGAATTATCGTCTAACTATCTTGCTACCACAGCCATAAAATGGAGGTTTAATTTATCAAGAGCGCCGTGGTGGGGAGGTTTGTTTGAAAGATTAATTAGAATAATGAAGAAAAGTTTGTCAAAAACAATCGGTAAGGGCATCCTAAGCTTCTTTGAATTAGAAGAAGTATTGTTGGATGTGGAATGCGCAATGAACAATAAGCTACTTTGTTACCAAGGTGACTAATTCGATAATCAATTATTGACGCCAAATGTATTAATGAGGGGGAGACCTGCAGTTCTGCTTGAAAAGATATTGATTTAATAACAAGGGACGATTGCGCACTATGGAGAGTCAAGTTTATGAAATATTGTAAGGATCACTTAAGGAAAAGATGGATGAACGAGTACGTGCACACAATGGAAGAACGACAACAAGCAAGGGGAAATAGAGGCAACGTGAAACTCCTAGGTGTCGGAAGTATGGCGCTCATTAAAGACGATGTGAAGGACAAGGCACTTCTCAACATCGGACAAATTGAAAAAAACATTAAAGGGAAAGACGAAGTTATTCGTGGCTTTAAAATACGTCTTGGAAATGGTTATGTAATTGAACGACCAATTTAGTTGGTGTGACACTTGGAAATGAGTTGTGAGGCAGAAAGCGAAATCCAATCAGACGAGAATTTGGAAATCAGAGCCGAAGAGGATACCTTGAAAAGAGAAACGAGACTGGCGAAATTGGATGCAAGACAAAAGATCAATTACATCATGGAAGACGAGATGGAAGATAGCTGATTAAAGCCGAAGTCTCAGCTTTAATCGGGGGAGGGTGTCGTGAATATAGTCTTCAGGATGTAATAAGCGTGTACGAAGGTGTTAATGTTTGTAGGTGCTAATGTGTGTAGGTGTTAATGTTTATAGGTGCTAATGTATGTTGGTGTTAATGTGTGTAATTGTTATTGCATTAAATGTGTGAAAATGACACAATTGTAAAAGTGTATAAAAAGAGAGTGTATTTTGTAAAATGTATTGATTCGCAGTCAGATGTAAAAAATATTAGCAAGTTCAAAAAGTGACTTTTTAGTATCTCAGGGAAAGTCTAAATACTTCCCCACACTGGGTATAAAAGAAAAACAATCTTCAATTTGACTTAGTTTGCATTATTTTTATGAAAAATAAGTGTTATATTCTGATTTCTCATCTTCAAAACTATTAAGGTGCAAAGTTTCTGATTGATCACATGTATGTCTTACAATAACATGTAAAACAAATACAACACAAAAACCAAGATGGCCGCCAAACCAAAAAAGTCCCCCAAAATAGGTGATTTTGAAATAACGATATCTCAAAAACCAGTACTGAAATTTCACAAGATAATCTTTGTGAAATCGGTGATCATTTTGATAATCTGAGATGGTGGGTTACATGCCTGCCCCACTTTCTCATGGAGTACCTTTTTTGTCAGCCACGTTAACATATCTGACCTTTTTTTTTACAACAAATTACTCAAATGTCTTTTCTGCCAAAGTGTTAGGTTGTCTTGATCCTAAATATATTTTATGGTTGTTAGTGAACACTGCTCAAAAAATAAATATACTTTAAGCTGTATTGTTAAAAGATTTTTTCTAACCTTAATTGGAATATCACTATTCCGAATGAAAGAGATTGGTGATTGGAACAACTGAGATAATTCTTTTATTCTGTCCACCAATAGAATGCTTTTTTATGATGGAATAAAACCTCATGTTTATTACATCACATAACGATTTATAAATTTTTTGAAATTTTGTTTTATCAAAATTGATCTAGATTTTTTGCTTATCAGCCTCTCCCATAGCTCATTCTTTTTAACACTTTCCAAATAATTTTTAAATTGAATGTTAAACTTTAATGTTTTAATAGTAAATACTAATATAAAACTCATGTTTAAGATATTATAGCTATATTACATATTTACTGTAACTTTAGAGACAGTCGGCTCATTTTCAGCAGTTTGCTGGATGTATGGACGACGGCTTTATGATCTTTATAAAGTTCCGATTGGTCTTATATCATCAAACTTCGGAGGAAGTTGTGTTGAATCTTGGTCCTCTCCTGAAACTCTCAAGATTTGTAACTTTTCATCTCCGTAATTTAATTACCTACTTCTAATTGCTTCTTCACTTTTTTTTTTTAATTTTTTTTTTAATGTTTGAAGTTTTACTATCACAGACTTAATGCTTAAAATAGAAGGCCGTTTATTAGAATCCGTCTTTTTTTTTTTTTGACGAAATTGTGAAAAGATTTAGAACAAATTATGAGAAAAAATTTAAATGTTTTTTTGACTATTTATATTGTATTTTTAATGTGATTTGCAGCTACCCACAAGTATACAACAAAGACAGAGTCCTCTGGAACACCTTTTCATATGAATACAATTTATGGAGTTATATGGTATCAAGAAGAACAAAATGCATTCCAACCAGATGGATACATTTGTTCTTTTCCGGCATTGATAAATGGTTGGAGAAATGATTGGAGTAATGGAACTGGTGGAAAAACGGATTCGAAGTTTCCATTTGGTTTAGTTCAGGTGACTAACACTTTCATTAAAGAAATACACTATAAACATTAACGGAGATACGTATGTTATAAGTTAATAGATTGTCGTTTATGTATTCTTACTTAGCTTGCATCACTATCCGATGAAGTTATTCCTGGATTTCCTGTAATTCGGTGGCTTCAAACTGCTGGATATGGCTATGTACCCAATAAGAAGCAAGAAAATGTTTTTATGGCGGTCACAATGGATTTAGCTGATAATAATTCTCCTTATGGAAGTATTCACCCACGCGACAAAGATGATGTAGCGTTTAGATTGGTTTTAGGTGCGCGTTCAGTTGTTTTTAAAGAAAGCGTATACTGGACTGGGCCGTTATTCGATAGAGCTATTGTTTGTTTTCCAGTTAAAGGGGTGAAGTTACAGAGCATTGTTATATACTATAAAACCGAATCAACTCCTGCTCAGGGAATTAGCATTTTAAGCAAAAAAGGATTTGAGGTTTGTTACTATTTCTCAACTTTCTTGTTTCTCATGTTTTTGCATACCTGTTTTTGAGTTAAAAGATTAAATTTCATAAATGTAAAATCGTGTTTGAGATCTCAGTTTTTTATTTCTATTAGTTCTTAGATTTCATTTTTCAAAAATTCTAATCTTTAAAATTGCAGTAATTTTTCAACAGGTCTTAGAAAGAAATGGACCCTGGATAGAAGCTGAAATTTCATATACAACAGATAACAAAGGTTATTATTGTCACAAATGCTACAAACGTTAACAGGATAAGATATGCTTGGAAACAAAATCCTGGCACTTTTAAGAACTGCGCAATATACTCAACTGAGTCAAACTTACCAAGTCCACCATTTATCAGTTACGGCTTATTTCAACAAGTTTCCGGATTAAATTATAGTCCAAAGATGAAAAAGCTCCGTAGCAAGGAGCGTGTTCAGGATTGCCAGAAAGAAAAAAAATCATGCATTGTGCAAAAAAAAAAAAAAAAGCCTATATTGAAAGCAAGTAAACTGTATTTTTTAAATCTCAAATATAAGATAATGTATATTGTAAAGTACTAAGAAAGAGATATTTTATAGCTATTTTCGTTACATAACCTGACCACAATTTCAATATTTCTAACTAATTTGTACGGCCAAAGGGTGAATTTACAAAGGTATAAAAGATTTCGTCTATTCATTCCTCAAAGATAAAGAAAAAAACAATATAAAAGGTTACCAAAAGTATGTAAAGGATTCCCAGCTAGTGGTTGGAAATGGAGCTCATTGAGAATGATGTGTAAATGATAATTGCACAAATATCTTTCAATGAGTTCCATGAATATTACTATTTACCTCAAAGAATGAAAATCATATTTCGTTAGCGCAATTTTATTGAGTCATAAAGGTTCAGTTAACGTATAAAAAGTGACTAAGTATAGTTAAGATTGCAAACCATACTTTCGTCTTGTTTATATAGATGCACTTCTTATAAACATTTGTGATTACAAAAAAATTTGCTATTGAAAATAGATATTTAAGAACAGAAAATTGCAAACAGTTTAAGTTTGTCATAAAACATTCTAAATAACATTATTTAAACTGTTCAACTCACTTAACTCTGGAAAATTCGCTCTCTAGGTTGAAAACTGTCAAAAAGTTCTTGCCCTCCAATATCTTCAAAACTGTATGCAAGATCAGAAAGATCGTCCGGAGTGGAAAGATTAAGATCGACATTTAGAACGTTTGCTGGTTGTTTGTTGATCTGATATTCCAATTCGCTTAAAGCTATTTCATTCGTTTTTTCAATTTGCTTTAAGAAGCAGTTATTAACGTCATCTCGTTCTTTGATACTCGGTGTGAATTGTGAAACATCATCATTGTATATACTCGACTCGTTGAAGAGAGAACTTAAATTACGTCTTGCTTTCATTTGAGCAGGCTTACCAAAAATGTCTTCACTATACAGATATTGAGGAGTTAGTGGTTGATGTACATTAACATTTCTCTTGCTTATTGATGGTACAGACTGACAACGCTGGGCGCTATTATACTGATTTCTTGTTGAAAATTCGCCACAGGGAAAGTTAAAAAACTCAATTTCGAAAGGTGACATATCTGAGTATCAAGTAGAAGGCGAAACGTAATGGAAAATCCTGAAAATCGATTAAGTCACTTCTAGAACAGTAAAGTTTGATAATTGAAGGAAAAAATAAAAAAACTTACTTTATGCAGTGAAGGTTTTCTTAGTGCTACAATTTGGTCATAAAAAATGATATTTATAATAATAAAACTCTTTACAAAACAAATACTAACTCTCCAGTTGATAATATTGGTTTTTGAGTAGTTGCTATACTCTGTTGTAGAGCATTTGATACATTTGAGGAGAATGAAGCATATGGTGATTTATTTTTAATAGACCTTTGGCGTCCTTATTTCGAATATCATTTGAATAACGTCCTCATTCAAATGTTACAATTTCCTCATCTTTCAAAAATTTCCAAAGATTCCAAAAGGTCTTTTAAAGTTATTTTATGCTAAAAACATTTTTCAGCTAGAAGACATTGTTGTTTGAAACTGTGCAAGTAGCATTTGGTACTATAAAAAAATCTACCAGTTAAAAAAATTCCAGAACAAACAAAAACTTAAGAAAGCATAAATAAACAAAGGGTTTTTACACTCAGATACAAATGGCGTAAAGTTCATGTGATGATTTTTTAAATCCTAGTGAAAATTTTTCATTTTCAGTAATTTATGTACCATTTCAATAATAATAATACAGTTTTAAAAGCGTACAATTATACAATTTATAAAAATATACAATTTACAAAAAAATTAAAAAAATTTCAAAATCTTCAAAAATTTATTCAAAAAAAGGCAATAGGAAAACAGTTTGTTTTTTTTTTTTATAATAATTATCTTGAATATGTAAATTAAATTTGTAAAATACCAAAATAGTTACTCAATAAGATATCAGAAGTTTTAATTCATATAATTTCTACTCATTAAGTATATTTCTTTTGACTGAAAAATAGTATATATATATATATATATATATATATATATATATATATATATATATATATATATATATATATATATATATATATATATATATATATATATATATATATATATATATATAAACCTGACGGCTCATCAGTTCAATCTTGTTTAATATTTCTGTGCTATGTAGTAACTTTAGTATTTTTTTTTAGTATTTTGTTTAGTATTTTGTTTGTTAGATTTAATAAGCCCATCTGTTCCATATATTGTGTTAAGAAGAAAATATCTTGATTATCATTATAAAAAGATAACCAAATTTGCAGTGAAATATGAGAGTAATGCAAATGCTTATTAAGTATTTAATTCTATTTTCTGAATGAAAATTGAGGCACAGTGAACAGGTTTTTTAATATTCTACTTCTCTTAACTTCACCAATAAACCTTTAAAAATACAAAAAAAACCTGCTACTGTCCAAAAGCATATTATAAGTTAAATTGCGATGAAAGAGATGCATTTTGAGAGTTCTAATTAAGTTTTTAAAAACTCTTTAAGGTGGTAGAGCACAATTAAAATACAAATATTTGATCAAAATATGAAAAAAAAAATTTTTCATTCATCTTATTTAAAATTTTATCCTCTTTCTTTTGATGTTAGTATGAAACTGAAACTATTTTTGGAAATGTGTTAAAAATCTACATTTGCAAAATTATTTACCTTAGCAACGCCATAGCAACCACAAACATACCCTCGTTTATTATATACGTTGAGCAAAATTGCAAGCTAATTTGTCTTTTTGTTGTGTCTATCATGCTTTTTATTGTTTATTTATCAACTTTGCTTTTAAAGAAATTTGAATTTTGAGAATTTTGTTTTTCTTTATTTTGTACTTATTTTTGTTTTTTCTGCAAGTTGAGTTTTTCATATTTTATCAAGATTTCAAAACATGATTTTTTCTGATTGAATAAAGCTTTTGTTCTGAAATTTTCAGGACATATTCCTAACAACATTAGAATTCATTTGACAGATAGATTTTATTTAATTGTTTTTAAAACTCATTATTTTTAGTTTTAACTTCTTTAAACTGCTTGTAAATCGTACTAAATTTAACTTATCTTAAAAAATAGGTCATATCTTTACATATAAAAGGACTAATTAAAATTCTATCTGTTAAATGGAATAAAATAAGTTCATTAACAGATCTGCAAAGTTTAATTAATGGTTCTTAAGTCTAACTCAAGTTAACGTGTTTTGAAAACATAAGAATTAGATCTTTAATTACACTGTTTTTGCGCCATTATGGGTTTTTGGTAAAGTTTTTCAAATTTTTTTTTTTGCAAAAACATTTCATTTCTCTTAGTGAAGCATTTCTGCATATTTTTAAAACTATTTTTTAAATCTTTCATGAAAAGTGTCTTTTTTGTGCTCTACCACCTTAAGATCTAAAGAAAACCAAAGTTTTCATCAAATTAAAAAAAACTTTGAAAAATTAGTTTTACTCTACTTTTTTATATTTCAAAGTTTTTTTTACTGATTTTACATTTTTTTCTAATCTCATATATGTGTTGGGAAGATGATATCTTTTAGTAATCATTGGAAAACACGGTTGTTCAAACTCTTTTAATATGCGACAGGTTATTGTGCGCAAGCGCAGTTGGATCATGAAACTTTTAGAACTTCTTTACGAGTAGGTACAAACGGCGGGGCGGAGCGGATCAGCGGGGCGGATCATTTAAATGGTACAAACGGCGGGGCGGATCATTTAAACGTTACTAAAGCGAGTTATAATTCATTTAAAAAAACAATTCAGATATAGTTTAAATTCACTAACGATATAATATTTAGAAGGAATTTGCATATTACAATTTTATTAAACGACAAAAAAAAAGTATATAAGTTTATAATGTTTTATAAATTTAATGAACTCAAAAAACAACGTGATCCGCCAATTTGTATCAAGTGATCCGCCAACTTATATCAAGTGATCCGCCTAACATTTTGATTATTTGAATCAAACTCCTTCAATTTTAACCATTGTTTTACGAAAAAACAAGGTGATCCGCCAACTTATATCAAGTGATCCGCCTAATATTTTGATCATTTGAATCAAACTCCTTCAATTTTAACCATTGTTTTACGAAAAAACAAGGTGATCCGCCGACTTATATCAAGTGATCCGCCTAATATTTTGATCATTTGAATCAAACTCCTTCAATTTTAACCATTGTTTTACGAAAAAACAAGGTGATCCGCCAACTTATATCAAGTGATCCGCCTAATATTTTGATCATTTGAATCAAACTCCTTCAATTTTAACCATTGTTTTACGAAAAAACAAGGTGATCCGCCGACTTATATCAAGTGATCCGCCTAATATTTTGATCATTTGAATCAAACTCCTTCAATTTTAACCATTGTTTTACGAAAAAACAAGGTGATCCGCCAACTTATATCAAGTGATCCGCCTAACATTTTGATTATTTGAATCAAACTCCTTCAATTTTAACCATTGTTTTACGAAAAAACAAGGTGATCCGCCAACTTATATCAAGTGATCCGCCTAACATTTTGATCATTTGAATCAAACTCCTTCAACTTTAACCATTGTTTTACGAAAAAACAAGGTGATTTGCCGACTTATATCAAGTGATCCGCCTTATATTTTGATTATTTGAATCAAACTCCTTCAATTTTAATGATTGTTCTACCAAAAAAAAAGTGATCCGCCAATTTATATTAAGTGATTTTTCTAATATTTTGATTGTTTAAATGAAACTCTGTAAAGTTTAATGATTGTTCTACAAAAAAAAACGTGATCCGCCGATTTACATCAGGTGATTCGCCTACTGTTGTCATCGGCCAGAGTGAACGCTTATTGCTTGAAAACAAATTGTCACTTGAAATTCTTTTATTTAACTGCTTATTAAACTGCTTATTCATCAAAATACTCTTCTTATCACAAAATTCTTTCTCCTCTTAAAAATCCTCTTTAAATCTCTTAAAAGTTCTTTTCTCTTAAAATCCTCTTTAAATCTCTTCCTCTAACAAAAACTCCAACATCCTAGATTCTTTCTTTTTTTTTTTTCGAGCTTTTATAGTTTTTGCTTGTTTTCCAGTTGCGATATCTTTTCATTTATTTACAGTATTGGACAAAACATTTGCAACCAAATAATGCTAATTTATTTTCTTTATATAAAAGTGCTGCATTTTTTCAATTTAGAGAAATAACTATGTAACTTTTTAGAGACAAAGTTCTTCAAGTTTTATTTATCACAAAGTTCATTATTTGTACACGAAAGTTAATAAATTAATCAAAAGTATTAAAAAAAGTTGATTTCCTTCTGGACAAAACAAGTGCAACTCGACAAAATATTTACCAAGCTGTATTTCGCTATCAATATTTCGTGGCGAATCTTTTGTTGTCAATCACAGCCTTGCATCTTCGAGGGATAGATTCGATCAGGTGATCAAAGAAACTTTGTGGAATCGCTGCCCAGGCCTTTTGGATTTGTTCAAACAGTTGATCCTTATTACGAACACCTTCACGATTAATTCTGCGGTTGACGATCTCCCACAGGTTCTCGATAGGGTTGAGATCCGGATATTGAGGCGGCCAATCCATCACCGATAGGTAGTTGTCTTGAAACCACTGCTTGACTACTTTTGCAGTGTGTTTCGGCTCGTTGTCTTGCTGAAAAACCCATTTTGTTGGCATATTCCATTCAGCATGAGGTAACATAACATCTTTCAGGATATTTTTATACATAAAACGGTCCATTATTCCATCGTTTCGATGTATTGGACCTAGACCGTTAGCAGAAAAACACCCCCTGACCATTACATTGCCTCCACCATGCTTCAAGGTCTTATGACAGTAACGTAAATGGAGGCGTTTTCCGGTCGGTCGACGTACACGGCAAATGCCATCGCTCCCAATGAGGTTGAACTTCGATTCATCACTGAACAGGACAGTTCGCCATTTCTGCACATTCCAGTCAATATGAGATGTAGCAAACAGGAGTCTTTTCTTCTGGTCTTTTAGTGAAATCAGCGGTTTCTTTGCAGGGCGTCGATAAAACAATCCGGCTTTAACAGCACGTCGTCTGATTGTTCGGTCCGATACAGGCAGCTCTAATTGCTTTTGTATCTCGACTGATTATATCCAGGGATCCTTCTTGACGGATTTGACGATCATAGAACCCTCTCTAGAAGTGGTGGAACGCGGTCTTCCACCTTTGCTATCTGCTGCCAACTTCCCCGTAGAACGATATTTGGAACATAGTCTTGATACGGTCCATTTTTTCACGCAATATTTATCACAAATACCTTTTTTGTGACATTCCACTTACGTAATCGCCAGTAATTTTCTTTCTTAGTTCCAATCCAAGATTGTCAGGAGCCATTTTTGCACTTGAAGTCATAAAAATAATAAAAATAAATAATCACGCTTCTCAAGGCTTACCGTGTTACATTTACCTTGTGATGATACAATAATGCTCTGTGGAACACAACTATAGGTTGGATGTCATCGGCCAGAGTGAATGTTTATTGCTTAAAAACAATGTTACTTGACAGTGTAAAAAAAACTCAATGTATTAAAACCAAATAGAAATAACATTATAGTTTACCTTTTATAAATATTACCCGTAAACAAAATTATTCTTATCTTAATTGTTTTGAATGGAATTTCATGTCACAAACTGTCAGTAGGCAAACTAAACCAAAGTATTGATGCAAGATAGAAGAACGCGGTAGAACTAAAGAAATAAAAAAATAATATTATAAAAAGTAGATATGTAAAATTGATAAATGACATGATAAAATATATAAACAGTAAAATATGTTTCTACCAGCTTCGGATGACTAAAGCAAAACTAAATAACTAAACATATATATATATATATATATATATATATATATATATATATATATATATATATATATATATATCCATTTCTTTCTCTTTTCCAATGACCTGTGGGGTGTCACAACCTTTTATGCTTGGTCCAGCATTATGTCTTTTTTCTTCTATATCGATAATCTTCTGGACAATTAAATAAAAATCTAAAGTGGCTATATTTGCTGATGATCTTGCCTTTAAGCATTGTCGCATCCTTTCACATTCATTATCATATATAACTCTAAACACTGTTCTTACTCTAAACACAGTTATAACTCTGAACACCATTATAACTCTAAAAACTATTCTAACTCATCTAATCATTCTAGTAAAAGTTTCATCTAGTTATTTTATTATACTAAAATTTACATTAACAAATATAGAATAGTTGAAAGAATCTGAAAAGGTTTTCTACAAACATTTAATGCATTTGTAAACCTTGGGCAGATTTGCCTTGTACTCTGCAAACATTGATTCGGTTAGACCTATACAAGAAGAATGAAACCATTCTTTACAATTTAAACACTGAATCATTGAGTCTGTCGATTTAAAAATGCTACGACACACACAATACAAAGAGTATTTTGAGGTACGAACTACATTTTTTCTAACAGTTCTATAGCTATCAACAGGGAACTGTGTTATTCTGTAATTTTCAAGACATGTCAGCAAATGTTGGCGCATCAAGTCCTCCCTGTATATAAAGTTACAAGGATCTTTTCCTAAACACAGAGTAACACAATTTGCTATTGCATAAAAGCCACACAAAAGATCTTTCTGACGGGCTATATTGCTTATGTTAAGCTCTATTTCAACAGACTGTAAGCAGGCAAATTTAGAAATTGAGTAAATGCAGTCTTTACTAGGAATGAGTTGCAGACTACAATAAATGTTGATTTGACTATCTTTACAATGGTGGTTAGAGGCAGTTACCCAATGTCCTTTTGTTGAATCATTAAAAATTTGAACAAAAGCCCTGCTAGAAGCATTACATTGACCAGCAAAGCACAGAATCGGGTCTTCAAGACCTTTAATATCTGGAAACTGGCGCTTACATAATAACATTGCTGCAAAAATAACTTTATCATTGAGAAGCCCCATTGGATTTAAAATAAGGCTTCGATCAGCATTGGTGAGATTCAAATTTTCAAATTGAAGCCATGTCACATCTGCAGTAGCTATTGAATTTGTATCATCACAAATTAAAATAGGTGTTTCTAGTGCAGTTTCTAGTGTAGTTGGTTTCATATCTGAATTCAAAACTGATGATAAAAATGGAAAATTCGATAGAGAATCTTCAGGCGTTGAGACACATTTGTCATCAAATTTCACTCTCTTTTGCACCCTTTTTAATACACATAAAATAATAGAATAGTAGAAATGTAGATAACATTGTTTACACTATAATAGAAGATAAAAAAAAAGATGGATAACACCTGAAAATTTAAAGTGCAAACAAATAAAGTTATTTACATTTCATTTTGAGATAACGGAATCTCTGTATTTAAACTTGCTGGAGCGGAAAGGTTACCAACATGCGAAGATTGAGACACTGAGTCGACACTTTGATTCGTACTTAAATCATTTAAATTTCTCATGTCAAGATTGACAGTTGCATCTGGTGCAGGGATGAAACTTAAATCGCCTTTTCTTGGCATCTTACAGCCTGATTTTTTGTCACCTTTTTTACTAAAAATAATAAAAATTTTAAAAACTGACATTCCTATTGTAAATAAGATGTTTCCTTATTGCATTCCTATTTCTGGGATACAACCCAAAAGACAAATCGGTCTATTATTTGAGAATTTAAGTCACCTCTTCCTCTTATATATCTATAAACATATACAAGCATATGTAAATAAATAAATAAATAAATAAATAAATAAATATATATATATATATATATTTACATATGCTTGTATAATTACGTAATAATTTATTTATATATGCAAACATTTATGTATATATATATATATATATATATATATATATATATATATATATATATATATATATATATATATATGTTTGCATACATAAATTATTATATAACTATAAATTTAAAGATGTATAGGACAACTATATGTATTAAAAATAATATCAGAGCTCCAGGTTATAACTCCTAGTGACCTTATAGTTTTGCCAGGGTCACTAAACCTTCATAATTAGCTAGGACTTTGATCACTTACTTTTTAATCAAGTTAGTTATTAAGATAAATCACATTTGTTTGAAACATGTATAACCCAAAATGTCATCAAGGATTAGAATTTATACTTGAATATATATTTTCAACTACTAAAATTGTACTCGGAGATGCCAAATATTAAATATTTATTTAAATTTTTACCCCATTCATCCAGACCTTATTTAGACTGCCTTATGTGGAATAATATTGTAGATTCTTTACTCATTTTCCTAAAATTTCCCCATTTAATAGGATTATTCTTTTATTAGGACCCTCAAAGTAATTTAATGTACCGTGAGTTACGCCGCAATTTGGTCAAATTTATGATTTTTCGTTCATTGCATTCAACTCCAATGCTGCGTTTAACAGCTAGTATATGACAACACAATGTTGAAGAAGGACACGTGCAGTTTTCCTTTGGATACAGCTTCACAACATGCGCATTTCCATCAGGTGCAGAGACTGTAAAAACTTTAAGACTTGGAATATGTACAACATTAAATGAGTTAGAAAGCACACATATTGATGGAGGTATGAGTTGCTGCATTGGTATATTGGCAGCTGCTTGCAGCTCTGCAATAACAAGCTCTGGACTCTCTACTTTTGGTATGCCATCTGTGTTATCTAAAACATTTAAATTTTCAATTTAAAATATCATTATTAAGTTGTGAGTATATTGCATTTTTGTAAATATTTACTAAATAATTCTAAAATAAAAGGAAAAAATAATTAAAAATAAGATTTTAAACAAACAAGTTGTTATATATTAAATGCGACATACTGATTAGGAGACTGCTGTCAATGAGAGTGTAGGGTCCAAAACCACTACAACTCCGCTTAATTTCTGTCAAATAGAAGGTCTGAAGGCGATGCATTGCAACAACCATTGAATCAACAGGTGCTTCTTTCCAATCCTGAAACTTTTTAATGACGGCATTTAATGATTCCGATACATTATTTGTGATTAAATTATCTGTTAAACCAACAAATCTGAGGTGACCAATGTAAGATATTAAAATACGTGAGTGTAAGTGGTCAGAAAAGTAAATAGAGAATGCTTCACTCCAAGAAGGTCTTAATGTATCAATTTTAACTTTTAAACAGATCTCATTTTCACATCTGAGAAGTTCCTGCATTTGAGATTTGTAAACAATTATTTCTGCATGAGAAGCACTGTGTTTTTTCAACCAAACCTCAATATCAGACAAAATGTGATTGGAGCAAGATACCAGATTCCATTTTGGTAATACTTTTTTTATTGCTTTGCTAATCCCACTCTCACCGTCTGTTACAATCACAACCTCATTTAGAACTGGTAATTTTTTTTTTAAAGATTTGAAGAAACTTTTATGCACAGTATCAAACTTCCTGTCATGTAAAACAAATGCTACAGGCATGCAAGGCTTCTCAACAAAACAACTTATTTTAGCCACTAGAATTGATAAATAAAAATCTCCTAAATTAAATGTTGTATCATACGAAAAAAAAGTTTGAGAGCACATGACAAGTTGACTGATTAAATTTTGCATTCCAAACAAAACCGTTAAGTCAGGATAAGTGGATATGGACCACACAAAGCCTGGAATCATATATGCCAGTTCATGTAAAGTTAAAAAAGATTCAGTGCCTAGTTTCATACTAGCGGCTTTTACACTACGCACGTACTTAAACTGTCTTGAATTTCTTGGTTGAAATTGGATCTGGCTATCCTTGCGATCGAGAAGAAGGTCCTTGTAACTGTGGGAATCAGCAATAGCATCTCGCACAGAAGAAGCTGTTGGTAAGAACTTGATTGGTTTTCTGGAATTACCTAAAATATATATACATGTACACAGACACACACACACACACACATATATGTGTATGTGTACATACACTGACGTATGAAGGTCATAAAAACAGGGGAAGGGGGGGGCTGAACCAGGCAAAGTTTGGAATGAAAAAGAGAGGGGGCTACACAACGTGAATTTTAATTAAATATATTATTAAAAGATTTTATTTAAAGTAGGTTTTATTTAGTAATAAATTTACGTAAAACTTTTAAAAGAAAAACAAAAACCATTATCAAAATGCAAGATATATTTACCATGAGGAACTAAAACTGCAAGGTTGTGGTTACCGATGTAATGGATAACAACAAGATCTGTCCGACTCAGATCACAGTACACAAACTTCTGGAAATCATTTGAAATTCCTGTTGGTGTAACTGTGGCAAAATGGATCTTTGTGTAAAGTGGCAAAGCCCGAGGAATTTTACTGGA
Organism: Hydra viridissima; assembly: GCF_058129835.1. Classification (NCBI taxonomy): domain Eukaryota; kingdom Metazoa; phylum Cnidaria; class Hydrozoa; order Anthoathecata; family Hydridae; genus Hydra; species Hydra viridissima. The sequence goes on from NW_028324303.1 coordinate 18,382,301, forward strand.
CCCATTTTGCTTCCACCTATACCCATCTGCCCGCCAATCGTCTAAAAAATAATAATAATAATATATATTTATATATACACACACATATACATTGCATATACAATAAACAACGACAATATTTACATGCAACATCACTTGGCAACAAATAAGGAGAATTTAAACTTTTGTGCGAACTAAAAAGAGCATGGTCTAACAACTCATCAATTGTATAGTTAGTAGGTTCCACAGTATAAAATAAAAATAGATATGGCAGGCAAAAAGGTGGAAATTGCTGGAATTATTGGAATTGCTTTATACATGGAGAACAACTTCAAATCATATAAATTAAGTGACAGTAATCAGGACAACCAAAATTGTTGAGTAAAAAGAGCAAAAATATAAGCAAACAAACAAAGTTCAAAACATGCAGAGGTAATAATAAAAAATACAGCTGAGAACAAACCAAGTTTATACCGAGGTACGAATTCCTTATAAACAAAACAGAAAATTTATGGAACATATTCAGGGTGTTAGCTAGCCTAATCATTAGCCATATGGAACAGAGTATACTGTAGAATTCCCAATGGGTTTAAAGTTTCCGAAATTCAATACCTCTTTTTTTTTTTTTTTAGTAGTAGTAGTAGTAGTAGTAGTAGTAGTAGTAGTAGTAGTAGTAGTAGTAGTAGTAGTAGTAGTAGTAGTAGTGGTAGTGGTAGTGGTAGTGGTAGTGGTAGTAGTAGTATAGTAGTAGTAGCAATCTTAGTTGGCCTCATTTTACGATTTGCCTAGCTCTGGCGCTACGAATTTTACCCTCATGTTACAATATTTTGCCTGCGTAACAATATTAAGTTACACAGAATGTTCTCATCTTACGAATCTGCTCTTATGTCACAAAATGTGCATAGCATGAGGGCAAAAACTGCACTCATGTTAAGCTACATAGTAACATCAGGGCATTTGTCATAAAACATATTTATTTTAAAATAAACAATTAAGCAAGCAAATTGGTCAATTTAAACATGGCAAAGTTTGATGTACTAGTGGAACGATTAAGATTGATATAGTAATAAATTTAGATTGATAATATAGTTAGAACAATAACATATTAATAAATAATATTTATGTTGAACATATATGCAATAATATCTAAAATAAATTGAATAATGATATTGACAATATGTTAATTAATTAAGATTGATAATAAAGTTAACTAATACCTTAATCTAACTTTATTATCAGCAATAAACACAAATTTATTGCTACCTAGGTAGTAATTAATCTGTGTTTATTGTTAAACCAACAATGTTATTGAACTTTTTGTTGACTAATCATACTAATTAATAATACCTTTGAGTCCTCATTGATGTAAGTTATATGTTTTTTTGGTACTATAATTAATAGAGATTTACAGAGATAAAGAATAGAATCAGGAGTAATAAAGTAGCAAGCATGGTAAAGAGATACAATCTTAGCAGATGGTTAAGATCAGAAGTAAGATTTGATCCTAGAAGACAAAGGGTAGATTGACTCATTCAGTACATTACTGTTCATAAATATAGGAAGATCTAGATTTTTGCGATAAGGATTCCCCGAATTTAGTCTTATCTGAGTTAAAGATAATTCTCTATCAAAAAAAAGGAAAAATATTATAATTTTATTTTCATTGTAAAATTATAAGTTTAATTTTATAAAAAAGTTTTAAAAAGTTATAACTTTGAAAATATGTCTCACCCATTTTAGGGCTAGATGTTTGGGTTACATGAGGGCTTCGAACCGGGATTATAGATATATTTCTTGTTTATTATAAAATTTATTCCTGGCTAACACCCCAACATTGCCACAAGTCAACAAATGTAAACAGTTTCAAGAGCAAATTAGACAAGTATTTAGCATTAAAAAAATTAACTTAATGAGTTTTAATAGTAATAAAAATTTTTAATACTAACAAAAAGTATAAAAAATTTAAACAAAAATTACTTTTGGTCTTAAGTCTTCTAAGTAGTTTTTGTTTAAATTTTTTATTCTTTTTATTTGTATATACCTATATTATCAAAAGTGAGTTGTTAAAGTGAGTTTCTAATTCACTTGCTGTTAACACATAGCTATGTGTTAACAGCGAGTGAATTAGAAACTCACTTTATATACTACTACTAAATTATATTTTATATACTACTACTAAATTATATATACTACTACTAAATTATATATACTACTAATAAATTATAATTATAATAATAATACACGTTTTATATACTACTACTAAATTATAATAATATTTTTAATAATATAGCAGTTACTATAATGTTATAATTTATGATTATTTTTAAGCAAGTACAATGAAAGCACATTGGTGCTCACATTTTAAAATCATAACACAGATACTTTTAAACAGCATGTATAAAAAAGGTCATTTAAAAATCTGTAGATTATTTTCTATAGTATGTCTTACACTGACATAATATAAATTAGAGACAAGCATGTAAGTTTGCTATGGAGCCATTTTACAATAATAAATAAATCTTCAAATAAATTATAATAGGAAAAACAATTTTTAGCTTCAAAAAAATGTTGCATATTAAATGACATCTTGAAAATATTCAATATAATATTAAATGACATTTAGAAGTCCTTTCATATTTATTAATAAGATATCTTGCTTTACTGAAGCATAGCCTTAAGTAAACGATAAACTATGCCTAATTAAAGTTAGATTTTACTTTAAACATATTAAAAGAAACAAAGCTATATACAGTCTTGTAGACTACATGTAGGCTACAGTCTACATTGTAGATTACAGGTATAACTTCTTTAAATGTGTTTAAAGTCTAACTTTACTTTAGGCATCGTAACTGATTTTTACTAGTATAATCCAAAAACTATGCTATTTACTACATTATACTATTTTAGTATACAAATATATTTAAAAAATACAAATACTATACAAGTGCACTGAAATATTGCTGCCTAATCTTTTCCATCATTCACTTGAATGACATAAACCTCGCCTGCCTTAGGATTGTTAAGTGCAGTTGCTCTGTCTTCATTATTGCTCTTGGCGATTAGATTTGCTACAACCTCTATTTTAAGGTGCTTTATGCAACCTGTCAAAACTGGCACAGCCATTTATTAAAAAGTAATCATAAAAAACTTAGCAGTATGTTCGTTCAGGTTGAACTCGTTTGCAGAAATTTAACTATTAGAAGTGCCGTGTCACTTGAATGATCCGCCCCGCTGATCCGCTCCGCCCCGCCGTTTGTACCTACTCCTTCGTTACGGAATGAATTTTTACTTAGCGACCAATTTTTAATTACTTATCGTGTTTTTTAAAATTGTCTACGTTGATAGCCAGCTTTTAGGCTGTTAGTAGTGTCTCGGTAACTTAATTTTATTAAGAAGTAAGTAAAATGAAAGGGGAATATTATTTTATAATTGAAGAGGATCTACCTAAAAAAACTTTTTCTTTGATTTGTTTACAAATTTGGAAGTCATTTTACTTTTTTTTTGAGCGGTAAAACTTAAAAGTTTTTCTACTTTTACTTATTACAATCTTTTAACTTTTTATTACTTATAAAAAATCTTAGCACTCAATTTTTTTTCTTGTTCAAAATTTATATCTAACTATTGTCCTAAATTGATAACATTTATATCGTTTGTGAAATAAAAAATGTCCTTATGTAAAAAATTTACTAAATTTTTCTGATAATTTTAAATAAAATCTTTTACTTTATATGCAGTTTTTTATTGATTTATTGGCTTAATTTACTTCATGAATATAAACACTACATAATGCATGTGGTTAAGTTTGATGGCTATTCACAAGAACTATCCAAAAAGTTTTATTATTTTTAGATGAAAATCCATTACAAAAATTTGAATCTTATTTACAGGGTCTGTGGATATTTGGTTGGGAATAAAAAGTATCCTGATGAATAAACTAAAAAAAAAACATTGAAATATGTATTCCTTTTCATGTTGTCAGATTTAGAGAATGTACACTCATCTAGAAATTTTCAAAACGTTATGATACCACAAAGAATGGGATCAAAAGAATGAAATCAACAAAACTTCTTTTAAATATGAACTGGAAATCTCATTGTGATGAATGCTATTGTTGTCAGCAGGTAGAAAAACTCAGGAAAAGTTTAAATGTTACTAAATCACTAAAACAAAAATAAAAAGCTTTTTGGTTGCCCTGGCATTGGTAAGAAAGTG